>NW_021134631.1:0-804 GCF_004193835.3 Ostrinia furnacalis
GGGATTGCAATCCGGTCCGGCGGATCCGGTAATCCGGCGGATCCGGTGTGTTTTTGGACCTACCGGATCCGGTGAGTCGGCGCCGGATCCGGTGGCGGATCCGGTAAAGTAAAAAATACGCGAACGTGAACTAGGAAAGTCGAGCGCGCGCGCATTTGCCAGATCGCTAGACGTGCCGCGACACTACATTGCATTTTCCTTTGCAAAAAATAAATGCTTCTTGTATTATTGTTTCTTAGGAGTCAGATTATTTCTTAAAAAGAACTGAAGTTGAATTTATAAGTACTTTAAAAGACTGTTTTGTTGATTTAAGTCTGTGTAAATTATTAATAAGAGTTTAATAGTATTATTACTTAAGTACTTTCAGATACTTACATACAGCAATAAGTGAGAGTCAGACTGATTAGGGTAAGTGCGTTAGTTTTCGTCCAATTATCGGAGTTGCCAACTTTGTGATGCGAAATGAATATCTTAAAATACCCTTACTCATATGTATCATATTTCATTTTAGTCCTTATATGGTCTACTTTACGTTAATGTTATATGACAATAAGTAAATACCACGGGTTTTTTTATAAAAAACATTTTATGCAAAAGAGGCGATTTCACTAGTTTTCGTCCAAAAAAATCAGTTTTCGTCCTAGTGTACGCTAGTTTTCGACCACTGTGTAAAAAAAAGAGTGCAGTTGAATTATTAACTTAAAACCAATTCTACAATACAGTAACTATGGATTGTGGTATATCATTTGAAAGGTAATTTTGTTAGCTTTCAAATGATATCAAAAAGATTTAAATAAGTTTCTT
>NW_021134633.1:0-651 GCF_004193835.3 Ostrinia furnacalis
ATTGGTCCGACCGGGATACCAAACATCGGTGCACAACAGACCGCTTTTTGGACAGAGGTGTCAGGCGTTAACTGCAAATACCGGTATAAGATAGCACTGCCCATCGAGTGGGCAATCGCCAGTAACGGCAGCGGCGTGCGCTCAGTAATCGCTCTAATTGCGAGCGCCAGATCATCAGCATAATCATCAAAGCGGTACACTAAGCCAATTTGCCGGTTTTGACCTAAACGTTGCGACAAGCCCTGTCCGCGGTGGTCCAGTACAAACACCTGATAAGCGGCATTGCGGGCATCCAGGCAGAGTTCAGCATATTTGTGACTGGCTTCAATCCGGCCCGGCACGATAATGAGGGCGGCTGTTGGCTGCTCAGGTGCCGGCAGTTGCCACAAGCAAAGCCGTAGTTGATCGTGGCTGGTCAATTCGATACAGCGGGCTTGTTGCCAGAGCGTCTGCAACACAGCACGACCAGCCGGGCTATCCAGTTGTCCGGCGGTCAGTTGCGGGCTCAGCGCTGGGAAAGCGTGTTGATTCTGTTGCAGATTCATCCGATAGGCTCCGGCTGTACTGGCAGCTTAATTTGTACACAAAGGCCGGCAGGCTGCGCAGTTGGCCCCAGATTGGCGGCACTGATCTGTCCCTGATGCTGGCGGA
>NW_021134634.1:0-938 GCF_004193835.3 Ostrinia furnacalis
AAACAAAATATTTACTTTGAAGCTACGCCTAGTAGTTTTTTTTTAAATCGAAATTAAATGATGCGATTTGGGTATTTTGGTGAAATTACTAAAAAAAATAATATAAAAGTAGCCGCCTGGCATGGAACGTGTTATGGGGGCTGAAAATATAGGAAATGACCCATTCTATCTGCCAAATCATTTTGGCACACGATGCACCAAACACCCTGTATATTATAATTTATTTATTTATATTAACCGGCAGACAGTGGTGACTGAGTTTGTTGCGGCGCTTCTTCTCAGCACTTGCCAAATGTTGGTCTCGAAGCGCTGGTAGGGTAAAAAGATTATGAGACATGTAGAGGCTCCTTAAGAGCAAAATGACGATTTGTAAGAACTATTTATTAGTCCAAACAAATAAAGAAATTTTGACTTTAACTGACTTTGACTTTACGTAAAAATTGTATGTCAACTACATCGCAATAGAATAGGGTATTTGACACCACCACACCATACTTTTAATACTTTTTTCAATTATAATGCAACAAAAAATGTTAATTTACGGGTAATTAAAAATAAATTAAGTTTTCAAGATCAGAAAGAAGTGTCTTTTTAAAAAAGTTGTGCTATAGAATTATTGAGAAATGGTGTCAAATATCCAATTATCAATTATAGTCTATCCAATATAGCTTGATTAAAATGACGGCTGTCAAACGAATGTGACTAGTGATGGGTATGTTTCGTACGGTTCACATAGATGTATCGATAAGTTTTCGAAAAAATGATATGAAAAAATGCACCCAATTTTTCTTCATATATCTTTATTCATAAAAATGACAATTATGATTTAAATTTAAAGACAGTAAACCTAAGTAGATGTACAACCTAAGTCGTAGTCATTATCATCAGTGTTCTTCAGTGTAGAGCAACGGTGCTATTGTTCAGGTCCGTTTTGATGA
>NW_021134635.1:0-541 GCF_004193835.3 Ostrinia furnacalis
AAAAAATATTATTTTACCTGATCGTGTTCAGATGAAAAATGCATGTGGACACATTTTCAGTCATTTTTAGTCATCTTAATTTCGCAGGTTTTATAGGTTTTTGTTATTTTTATCAAAATGTAAAATAATTTTGTTACGTTACATACAGAAGCCTAACTAAACAAGATTTAATTTTCACAGTTATTTATTTTTTTTAATTATTTTTTATTACCAATTTATTAATTTGTATTACTTATTTAATTAATTTGTATTTTATTATTTAGTACTTTACCTATAAATTAGTTAGTTTGAGATAAAGTTTTACTTATTAAAAATCAACAAACTTTTTATTTATAGTCCAGTCAATAAAGCATTATAGATGGAAAACTGTAGAACACAGTTTCTGACTTCAGGACTTTATTTAGACTAGTTAGGAGGTGAACATAGCAAAAGTCCCCGCCCTTAGCCCTTGAGCCGGCGGGGAGAGGGTGGTTTAAAGGTGCCACTTTTCGGTTTTTCGCTTAGGGGAACCTGTTGAACCTTGGACAGAGTTGTACCTAAA
>NW_021134636.1:0-614 GCF_004193835.3 Ostrinia furnacalis
TGGGCAATTAGTGTAAGAAATGGGCAATGACTGTACTTTTTGGAGGATTTTAAATTTATTACAATATTTTCTAAGTTACGTAAGTTTTAACTAAAAACTGTTAATATTCTGTTTAACAGTTTATTGAGTTATAAGAAAAAAATCATAAATGGTCGATAATTAAAATACTTTCTTTAATTTTTCATCTCAATGAGTTTGAAATCTTTAAGTGGGCAATAGCTATACGGTTTACCCTATATTAAACTCTAGCTGCATAAACTAAGTATGTTAGGTACCTTTTTTTACCCGACTACGGCAAAGCCAAAGGAGGGTTATGATTTTGACAGGCTATGTATGTATGTATGTATGTATGTATGTATGTATGTATGTATGTATGTATGTATGTATGTTCATCTGTTCCCTCGTAACTTCTAAACTACTTATCAGAATTTGACAAATGACATATCATTAGAAGCGTCTTAATTGTCCGCTGGTTATAGGCTATATGGGGTCTCACAAAATCTAATGTGGCGCCCTCTAGCGGACAAAACATACAGAGTAAAAAAATAAAGTTAAGATAAATATGCCGTGTTTGGTATCATTTGAAAGGGCTTGGGACAGAACTAGGACTTGTA
>NW_021134637.1:0-740 GCF_004193835.3 Ostrinia furnacalis
GTTTTGTCCGCTAGAGGGCGCCACATTAGATTTTGTGAAACCCCATATAGCCTATAACCAGCGGACAATTAAGACGCTTCTAATGGTATGTCATTTGTCAAATTCTGATAAGTAGTTTAGAAGTTACGAGGGAACAGATGAACATACATACATACATACATACATACATAGCCTGTCAAAATCATAACCCTCCTTTGGCTTTGCCGTAGTCGGGTAAAAAGTAACAAACATCCAGACATCCAAACTTTCGCATCCCAACTAATATTATAAATGCGAAAGTAACTCTGTCTGTCTGTCTGTCTGTCTGTCTGTCTGTCTGTTACGCTTTCCCGCTTAAACCTCGCAACCGATTTTGATGAAATTTGGCATAGAGATAGTTTGAGTCCCGGGAAAGAACATAGGATAGTTTTTATCCCGGTTTTTGAAACAGGGACGCGCGCGATAAAGTTTTTCTGTGACAGACAAAATTCCACGCGGGCGAAGCCGCGGGCGGAAAGCTAGTTTATAATATTAGTAGGATTGTTGTACGTCGCCACTAATGACAAAAAATTTTTTCCCATTTATCCTCAGTAGGAACATAGTCAGTGTCCGGGAATAGACGGACTGCGGATACTATGCGGTATCCACGAATTACCTCAGCCTGTGCCTCAGTGAATTATCATGCGTTGCGCTTTTTTGAACAGTAGGATGCTCCACGACTACACAGCACTGTGCCATACTCGAGCCCCATATAGGACCAT
>NW_021134638.1:0-152049 GCF_004193835.3 Ostrinia furnacalis
AGAATAATACAAAGTAATAAAAACCACCGGTTATAGGGGCATTTTTTGGAGAAATTTATCTAATAACCAAAAAAACACGAATTTAAAAGCAGTTTTTTTTAAAAAGTATCATTTTTTATTATTTGTAGGCCTTTTTTGTGTATTTTATGTATTTTTTTAGTATTGCCTGTTATTTAGCATTATTACTGTTTTTATTTTATCAGGATATACCGCTTAGTTTAAAAGTTATTACGTTTTCTTTACAATAAGTAATTGGAAGAAAAAAAATTCTGTAGAAAATTAAAAAAAAATCTCAAAAATTTTTTGACCTCTTTTTTGTCGATAAAAATAGGTCTAGTATTTTCGGTTTTCATATGTACACTTTAACGTGACTCACACTGTATATACCTACCTACATAATAGCAAGCAATTGAATTGAACATACTGTAGATTCCTTTACAAGTCATTGGTTATTGTAACGATATTAAACTCAATTACCTGTGAAATTCCTTGATCTAATTGTTAGAGCGGTACAGTCAGCGGCAAATAGTTCGTGACACCCAAAGTAGCCAATAAGGCGGTTATCACACTGCGCCGCTTTCCGCCGCGGAGCGCGTGATTTCATATAAAAAATCACGCGCACAGACGCGTTGTCAGTGTGAAGTGCCGCGCGTGTTTTCTATACAAACTGAGGTACTTGCATACAATGATTAAATCTGTCGTCCCGCGCTCCGCGGCGGAGTGCGGCGCAGTGTGATAACCGCCTAAGTTCGCAACACGTCTTTATTACAATAGACATGTTGACACCACCAATCAATTGACGTACTTTTTTAAACTTTGAAAACGAAACTCTCCCATAGATTTTGTATGACACTACAAGCAAGTGACGTCACTATTTTATCAACTCATTTTTTTTTTTTTATAATGATTTCTGCAATCAGTCGCCAGACTATAATCAGATATGTTGAGTGTCATTTTATTGTTAAAGAGCAGCTGGCCTATGCCTAAGCTGTCTTCTTAAATTACGTGGTTTCTTTTTAGCCTTTTAACCACGTTGTCATTCTCCAGTAATCCATAGGCGAGTGGATTGGGGTGATGAGTAAGACGTTCGATGTGCAGTTTCTTGTAGCGCTCTATTTCTGTGGCCACGGTTTCAATGTTCAAGTACTCGTGTATTTCACAATTCCTCGTGAACCACGGGGCATTCGCAATATTCCTCAATATGTTGTTCTGCACCCTTTGCAGGCACGCGACATTACTCTTGCTGGCAACTCCCCACAACTGGATACCATATGTCCATATTGGCTTCAGGATGGAATTGTATATCAGCAGTAGTAAGAAACAAAAAACTTTTGTAGGAATTATTTTCATTTCATTAGATTCATTTTTGTGTTTAATTCTACTGGCCTAATAAATATTTATTCGTTTATAAACATTTTTGTGCCTGACTGTACATTTGATTAAAAATTGCTTCAAATCGAATTTAACTGACCGGGGGCGTCGACCACGGGTGCGTCGAAAACTGGGGGACTCGGCCACGGACCCGCTAATTCCTGTTCCCGTGGGAATTCCTAAGTATACTATAACCTGCCCAGGAGTATGAAGAATAATTGTACCAAGTTTCATTAAAATCCGTCGAGTAGTTTTTGTTGTTATGGGGTTTAATTAATAAAGCGCCATGATTATCTTCAACTTGATTGTTTAATGCAATCTTCTAGTAATAATAATAGATAGTGTTAATAGATAGTTTCTATAAGGAACATACAGACGGACAGACAGACAGACAGACAAAAATTTTACTGATTGCATTTTTGGCATCAGTATTATTCAGTATCGATCACTAATCACCTCCTGACATTTCATGTACAGAATTGACCTCTCTACAGATTTATTATAAGTATAGAAATAGATAGATGAATACTAGGCACTCTCTTTATTGCAAAGCATACCAAAATAACAATTGAGTACTACAAATAAAAAGTAAACGGCACAAATTGGGCGGTCCTATCCCAAGCGAAATCTCTTCCAGATTACCGGAACACGGCAAAGAACGAATAAGCAGCACGTATAACCTGTGGAAAGAAAAATATTTCTGGAAATAAAACTTACTATAGATAGTTCTGGCGCTTAACTCAGGGGCCGGTATTTTAAATCGTAGTTAAAATAACTAATTGTTAAATTTTGCTACTAATGGCAGGCGTGTTCATCTTCGCGAGTTTACATCGAAAACAAAACACGCACGATGGCCCACCTACAGGATACTATTCGACAAGGCCTCACATACGAGCGAACATTGACTCACGCACGCGTATTCTTGTGTATGATGGAAGAAAATGGTGTACTAAATACTGTGCAGTATTTAACTGCCTAAATAATAATAAAAACACCGAATGTACTTTTTTAGTTGCCTCAAGACACTGAGAGGTAAATAAGTAGTTAATATTATTCATGATAATTCATGCTAAATCATGTATTTCCTCCGCCATTTTCTGCAGTTTGGCACCTCACGTCACATCATTTTACCGAAGTCAGCCCTATAGCTTCGGCGCAGTGCCGATCACTGACGTTTGTCAACAAAATGGTGCTTGACTCTTGAGAAAGGCTAAATTACACCATATTGTTAATGACATTGAGCATACATTTTTTTAAATACCTTCACGAAGTAAAACTTCTGTACGTAGTACTTATTATTATTCTGTGCTAATGGTTAAATATTAACTAAATGTAAACAATTAGTTAAAAAATGTACTAAAAATCAATCTAACCATTGTTCTAAAAACATTGTTACTTGTCATTTGACATCTGTCAAATTTGACTATTGGTTATTTTAACTCTAAGTTTTAAGAGCGTTTACGTCTAGCGTGGCATGTCAAGTTTAGGTAATTTCGATGCTATTTTTATTCACACTAAAATAATTGTGACTGTGTGCGTGTTCTCACGCTCTATAGTCAAACCAAAATACTTTGATCCACCATCGTAAAAGTGTGCCAGGCTGTCAAGTGACAGCTCAAGGAAACTATAAAATCTTCAAATCTTCCAACACCGACTCCATAATTATAAATCATGGTATACATTAGTCCTAATAAATAATAAATACGTAAATTCTTTATCAAATAGTAAATTATCAAAGGTTTTTTACTATTTTGAGAATATTTTATACAGCCTATGTTCAGCAGAAAAAAAATTGAATTTTAATGGTGAGAGATTTTTTCAAATCGGTTCTATTCAAAACAAACTTTTCCTGTTAACTATTCTTTTTTTATCCGGAAAATGCATAACATTTCATACCCACCAGCTGCGGGGGCAGCTAGTGGGTTATGTGGGGTTCTTCCTACCAGAAGGTGGGTAGCCCCTACACCCACTAAAAACCTGACTTTTTCTGCCATGATCCATATGAGTGATATGATGGAACGCGGGACATCGCCATTGGCTGTTGCCTGTAGCATTCGTCCTTAGCCGCCACCAGACACCTCCATGTCTAGCGACCGAGGCCTGTTAGGAAGGGACAGTTGGAGACCATAAGCTGTCCTCTTGCGCCCAGGGTGTCGGCGGCGGATAACCGGAGTGTCGGCTGAGGCCTCTCGCTCCCGCTTTCTACTGCTTCTTTCTGTGAAAGAACACTTTCACTTTCACACAGTAAGCACACTATACCGTATGATTATTTGTCTCATAAGAATATATTTTATACTAATGTAGATATTGTTTCCGAAAGCGAGCGGGTTCATTCCGTACCTGTACGCTTCATGCGTTCTCTAGCAAAAGCTGAAAATGAGTGTTCTGCCCTTTTGAGGGCAGTGTTTATACTGAGGTCTTTGCTTTTTGCATCGCTGCGGCACACATCACTCTGACGCAGGGAACTATTTGAAACGATAGTCATCTTTATCTTCTGTTGTTTTGTCACTTTTGGTATGTTGCAACTGTTGAAATTATTACTAACCTGTGTAACAAAATACCAGTGGTGTCACCTATAGGCCTAAGATGCGCGCCGTGATCACTTTTATCGGCGTCAATTTGTAGTCATTTTGTGTCAGTCTGCTGCGGTGACTCACGTGCCAAGACTGCAGTGTTAACTGACAACCATCTACAGGCTCTCGGCCTATACGATGGAGGAATGGCCCGAAGCACCCATGGCCTGGTAGAACCTGGGTCGCCCTATGTGTAAGGCGATCATGCCGTCGCACCCACTCCTCTAATACAGGCAGAACTGCCTCTATGGTGCGACATAAAATTTGGCTGACGGCCAGGCGTACCCTTCAGCACTCTAGGGCCTAGATCCTCAAGCCTCTACCTTTTGGTTTTCACCTCTCGTGGTGCACGTACACGTACATTTCCCCTTGGGACCTATGGTCACCTCGCAACTGGCGTCTATTCTCGGTTGTCGACACTAGCTTTGTCGCCACTGAGGATAAATGGCATAAATAATATCGATTGTCACAGTGTCAACACATACTTTCCCAGTTGTAGCTACAGGCTTTCTCACAACTTATGACAAATTAGAAAAATACATCCCAATTATGCCTAGTGGGGACGTACACAAATATTGACGCAAATGTCATCGTGCATGACATACGTAAAGTAAAAGTCAAGTAAGACCAGATGAATACAAATATTATTAATTTTATTTTGAACTAGCGGCCGCCCGCGACTTCGTACGCGTGGACCTCGTTTTACTCCTTAGTTCGTAAAGTCTGTTGTTTGATATCATGTTGATAGATGGCGTTTCACGGCTTCCCCCGCATGAATATTTACGAACGTCAAAAACAATAGTTTGTCCAGCGCTGTAGATTTTAACCAATGACGATAGATTGCGCTTTTTAGACACGTCTTATTTATTTATTGAAATTTATTTGTCACATATCGTCACAAATTATAGCCTATATTAATAACTAGCGGCCGCCCGCGACTTCGTACGCGTGGATCCCGTTTTACCCCCTTCATCTATCTTACGCGGTTTAGATTTTTTCATACAAATGTATTTTTCCGCTAACTCCCGTTCCTGTGGGAATTTTACAATATCCTGTTGTAACTAAGCTTTAAGTTTACTAAGGTACCTGCATGCCAAATTTCAAGCGTCTAACTTAAGCGGTTCAGATTTTTCATACAAAACGATTTTCCCGCCAATTCCCATTCCCGTGGGAATTCCTAAGTATTCTATAACCTGCCCAGGAGTATGAAGAATAATTGTACCAAGTTTCGTTAAAATCCGTCGAGTAGTTTTTGTTTCTATAAGGAACATACAGACAGACAGACAAAAATTTTACTGATTGCATTTTTGGCATCAGTATCGATCACTAATCACCCCCTGATAGTTATTTTGAAAATATATTTAATGTACAGAATTGACCTCTCTACAGATTTATTATAAGTATAGATGTTAATCTGGGTTATAAACAATAATACTGTAAAGTTTCAACAAAATCCGTTCAGTAGTTTTTGAGTGAAAGAGTAACAAACATCCAGACATCCAGACATCCAAATTTTCGCATTTATAATATTAGTAGGAAGGATAGTAGGATTGATGACAATATTTTTTTTCCCATTTATCCTCAGTAGGGACATAGTCAGTGTCCACAACCGGGAATAGACGGACTGCAGATACTATGCGGTATCCACGAATTACCTCAGCCAGTGCCTCAGTGATATCATGCGTTGCGCTTTTTTCAACAGTACGATGCTCCACGACTACACAGCACTGTGCCATACTCGAGCCCCATATAGGACCAACGCGCGACGCAAAAGTATAGTCAGCGACTCAGTGCGGCCGGGCCTCCGAGATTAGGCATCAACCGGCTTAGTGCGCCGGCGGTAGCCAAAAGCTGAGGGGTGAGACGATTCAAGTGGCCGTCAAATGACCACTGTCCAACTAACTACAATCCGAAGTACCTACCGCCAAGATTTTCCGACTGTAATATGTTGTGTATGTTCCCCCTACAACTAGGTGGGACCTTGCTGGCAGAGCATTCCTATTAACTATTCTGTAACCACCTATTTATGGCAAATAAATTGTTAGTATTATTCCTCTTTATAATATTAGTACATAACTTGCTGTTCCAAATTTTCGTCATTCGTTTTCGTTTCATCGCTAAAAATAACTTAATTTAATTTTTCATTACGTCGGAAATAGAATTTGTTGTAAAAATAGACTGTAATGAAAAATAACAATAAAATATTTTAATTACCACGTGATCGCAAAATCTACCACCAAGATTTTGCGGACACACTATAAAAGTCCAGCTACCTGTCAAAGATCAACGTACGCGTGACACATGTCAGTAGAGCACCGAGCGACGTGACCTCACTCTGGAACGCCTCGAGGCGGACTGAATTTGAACGATTCGTGCGCGGCGATTTATAGTACTTTTCAAATACTCATAGAAAAAAAATTCCAATGAATTATTTTAAATTTCAAAGTAAATATTTTAGATAAGATATTCTTCTATTATATTAAGCTGTTTTTGTGTTGAATAAAGGAAGAATATTGGTGAAAAAATCACTTTGATTTTTGGGAATTTCACGTTCTTTTAATTTGTGATTTCTTATTGTAAAATGCTTATATCTAAAAATTTTCTCAGATAACTATTTGCCCAAGGATCTATGCTATAGGATATAAATGTTTGTTAAATCGTTTTCACAGTATTTTTATACAAATTTCAGCTTGTAAACTGACGCTAAAGTGGAAATTTACAAAACCTGTGTGGACTTATCTTGATAGAATTCTTAAATACTAAACTAATCGCAATATTTTCTCAATTAACTATTTAGACGACAAAATTGCCTAACTATTTATGCCTATAACATATTTGTAATATTACTGGTTAATGATTGTAACTAGTTGAAAAAGTACTGTTTTTGCGCCAAACGGCGTAAACGCTCTTAACTACGATTCAAAAACCCGGGCCTAATGCCTGAGGTAATGGTCGCGGCCCGTGAGGTTGGTTTTGTGGCGGTCAAACGTAAGTGAGACCTTATCTTAATATGCCCTCTCACGTGTCGTCATAAATGTTTGGAATGCTTAACTACCTAGCTCGCATCAATACATATGACTATAATTTGTATAATTTAAAGACTGTAAACCCTTGAAAAGGAGGCTGACAATAGTGTCTAAGTTTCACCGTAAAATTAATCCATGTAAAATCTCACCGAAATAAAGTTGCTATAAGACAACGTGATAACGCCAAAAGCAGTCATGTAGATAGGTTTCTGGCTGCACTGGAGAGCCACTACGATCAGGGAACGCAACCCAGGTCTCCAGGGGACCAGCTCCCAACCGCAATAAAACATTGACATTGGCAGTTTGGAAATCTGAATAAAGAAAAAGAAGAAGATTGTCAAAACCATTGTGGAATTCTTAGAGGAATTAATATGCAAACTGATGTCTCTCATTTCTTTCAAATAAGATATTCATTATAATATTATCAGAAACTAGCTGTATCCCGCGATAAAACGTAGCCAATGTGTTAAATCCATGGTGTCAGTTAACTCCTTACCAAATTTTGTTAAAATTGCTCCAGCCGTTTAAACGTGAAGAAGTAACAAACATAAACACTCACAAACTTTCGCCTTTTTATTATTAGTGTGATAGCGACAACGAATACTCAGTTTACACCTACTTCATATGTGATGTCCCCTGCAACCATCATATAAGCCCCATTGATCACCATCACGCAGCCAATGTACATTAAGTTCGCGATCAGAAACGTCAAGTTCCTTTCTGCACTCTGTATCAATAAAAGAATACGTTTTAAAATGGTTGAGGAATAAGAAGAAACAGTCTGTATGAATTAATTAATTTTTCAACTTTCGCGTTGCGTAATTTAATTATTCAATAAAAATAGATTTTAACGCGATACGCGGATAGTTAATAACGAAATATTACTTTTAATTGCCTGAAGTTTCGACCGGGTTTCGACAGGACCTTACGTTACGCAATAATTCCAATACCTGCAGATGACAGCATACCAAGCTAACATTGTAGGTAGCACCTTAAACGAATTCCTTATTTTCACCCAATAAACAGTGGAAAACTTAGTTTATTATTATATACTAGCGGCCGCCCGCGACTTCATACGCGTGGAGCCCGTTTTATTCCCTTCATATATCTTACGCGGTTTAGATTTTTTCATACAAATGTTTTTTCCCGCTAACTCCCGTTCCCGTGGGAATTTTGCAATATCCTGTTGTAACTAAACTTAAAGTTTACTAAGGTACCTGCATGCCAAAATTCAAGCGTTTAACTTAAGCGGTTTAGATTTTTCATACAAAAGGATTTTCCCGCTAAGTCCCGTTCCCGTGGGAATTTCGGGAATTCCTTGTTATAACTAAGCTTTAAGTTTACTAAGGTACCTGCATACCAAATTTCAAGCGTCTAACTTACGCTGTTTAGATTTTTCATACAAAAGGATTTTCCCGCTAATTCCCATTCCCGTGGGAATTCCTAAGTATACTATAACATGCCCAGGGGTATGAAGAATAATTGTACCAAGTTTCGTTAAAATCCGCCGAGTAGTTTTTGTTTCTATAAGAAACATACAGACATACAGACAGACAGACAGACAAAAATTTTACTGATTGCATTTTTAGTATCAGTATCGATCATTAATCACCCCCTTATAGTTATTTTGAAAATGTATTTCATGTACAGAATTGACCTCTCTACAGATTTATTTTAAGTATAGATTTAAATAATGTTCACACTTACAACTAATTTGACGAGACAGAACACGAGAAGTGATGTTGTTTCAACAACTGCCACTCCGTAAATGTTTCCTAAAGAATATTGGACGTTTCGGGCACACCTATAACAATGTTTACATGATTAACATTGCATCCGAGTAGTGGTGAGTAAACACGAGATAAATAATCAAGAAAAAATGCGAAAGTCATAGCCAAGCATCATAAGTTACTTTTCAGCATAGTACCTACATCAGCACTCTGCATCATAGTGCATTTGAGATGTCCGTAGGTATGGAGAATTTAAAAGATTCTGGAAAGGTGTCACAAAACACATCTGCGTCACATTATCGCTGTAGTATGATGGCACAATAAAGCATTCAGCAAAAACTATATCCAATAATTCAGAAAAATAAAAGTAAGTTTTACCATAGTGTATCTTCATGCAGCTTTATCCCGTTAATGAAGTCTTTTTCAAACTCCTGGCCCAAGGTTTCCTTACTCATACTTTTAGAGTTCTTAATAGTTTTTTCTCTCAAGCTATCAAAATACTTGCACACAAGTTTACATTTTGACCCGAGGTAGACAAGGGAGAAAATAGAGAGCCCATCCACCAAGATCATATTGGTGGCTATGACCCACCAGTGACATTCTTTTAAGACGTATAGAAACCCAAAGAAGATTCCAGAATACGATGGACTCGGAAAAAGATGGACTTCTGTGCGGAATGGGATCCCTGAAAAGCAAAAAAAATGAGTACCAATCTTTTCTTTAACAACGCATGTCACCACAGCATGTTAAACATACGAATAATCTCATGACATGAAAAACATCTGAGGTAGTCAAATAAATACCTTCTCTAATAGTACCCCTCAAAGCGTCTAACGCAGTGAAGAACAACGTAATGTAAGTCGTGGCTGCCAAAGTAAGTGAGTAAAGCATGGCTTTCTTCACAGATTTCTTATCTATATCCAGGCAGACATACAACCATTCTTCACCGACCATTCTCTTGAAAAGAACCCTCACTCTTTTTCTCTGGAGTATCAAGCAAAAGTATTTGGCGCTGAGTAGAGTGTGCGCAAAAGTGAACTGAATCAAGTCGTTCTTTTCCTTGATAGTCAGATCTGTTCTGAAGTTGGCCAGCACTTCGTTGCAGGTCTCTAATATTATGTACCCGTTGATAAGTACAGCCCAAATCGCGTACAGAACCTTGTGAGTGCGACTTCTTTTGGTTTCTTCGTACCAGCAGTCGCCAATGCCCACGTAGTAAATGAGCTTGCATATTATCTTCAAGTAGTACCACTGAGGGTGTGTCTCTTTAGTTTTTTTGACGTCCATCTTGTAAAGTGGTGTCATGGAAAATGAACTGAGTTTTAAAAACTTTTTGATAAATCGTCGCTTAATTGCCAGGAAGTTTTAATTGCGAAGTTATAAACGATAAATGCCTAAACGTTATTGCTAACTGACTAACTTTCATTTATTTTTCAAAAACCAGTGAGACTCTGAGATTCTTCTGTTTTCCGTTTATTGTCGACGGTGGACTTTATGCTTTAGACCCGGGGTTTTTACGTCCGATATACTAGTGGTCAATACCAGCTTTTTTACCGGTCGCTAAAATATAGACACATTCGTACATTTTCCTCTATCGGTACGATAGCGCAGAATAATCTAATACAAAGACCGCAGCGCCGCGTACACATTCGGAACTGTGGTGACACAAAACGGAATACTTTATTGACTGTTTTTACAAATGGAATTATTTAAATGGGATGAAGAAACGCAAACGAAAAATACTCGTAGTTAATAGAAAAATGGCAAGACTAACGCTAACTCATTATGTAGGTAGGTATCCTTGGTTACCTAGTCTAAGAGACTGATGCCCTTTTTCACCACCAGTCCGTAATTTTAAGTGACCCCTATGAAAACAAAATTCCTGTTATGTGTTACCATGTGGTCAGTTTAATTAAAGATTTGGGATTGAAGGTGAAAACGGGCATAAGTATATTCAAGTTATAGGGTTTATAAGTGCTGTATGTAAGAAATAGTCTCAGTCATAACTCAACTGCAGATTTAACTATTTACTGATCTTTCTGATTCAGTCGGTGCTAATAAAAAGAGACGATCAACTACTTACCTACCTATCTTATTCTTTCATTGGTATAATGAAACCCTGTTCCAAAAGTAATTTCCGAGCAATTCTGGCTTCGCTATGCTTTAAACGCAATAAAGGCGTCCCAGGCAACCGAAATATTGAACTACCCGCCATAATGTCAGCGGAGTAGGAACGTCGCCCACTATCAGTTACGCTGCACCTTTATTGCAGAACATAGGGTTGACACCTCAGATCACAGTAACTAAAGGGAGATGTGACAAGGGGGCGGGGCCGGTGTCGCAGCAATATGCCCAAAAACAGAACACAATGCTGCAGACGTCATAATGTAAACAGTTTACAAAGTAAAGTATGTACAGTAAAGATTATTCGAACGTTGAGTAAGTACTGATACCGCAGTGGATTATGAGCACATATTTTGATTACTTTGTGTGTGTCAATTTCTAATGCGACACTGAGTTCCGAAATAGCTCATTAGTTGGCATCTCTCTACATCTCTATGGTTGACACTAATAGTAGAGCCTCTACAATAATAGAGTTACAATTCTTTTCTTTACTTTAATCGTCTAACGCCCGTTTTCACCATCAATCCCTAATTTTTAAGTGACCGCTATGGTAACAAATAAAAGGAATTTTGTTTTCATAGGGGTCTCTTAAAAATTAGGGATTGATGGTGAAACCGGGCATAATAATACTATTATTGGAGGTCACGTGCCGGCAAGCGCAGCGTAGGACTTGGGTGGACGTCAGAAGGTGGACAGACGACCTCACAAAGGTAGCAGGAACGCGCTGGATGAAAGTCGCTACCTACCGGCCAATCATGAAATCATTAGGGGAGGCCTATGTTCAGCAGTAGACGTCCTGTGGCTGAAATTATGATAATGGTAATAAAATTAATTTAATACTATCGAATACTTGCTTTGACGCTTTGTACACCACTATCTAGTAGGTACTTTAACCAAAGTACGGAAGTTTCCAACCATAATTGTAGATTTTTAATTGTACCTTGGTTTAATAATTGTTAGCGTATCTATTAAATATAAAATAGTTTTAGAATTTTTTATCATCTTTCAGAAAACGGAATGACTATAAAATATTATGTACTTAATTATGATCGTGGAATATTTTGGAACTCGACAACCCTGAATGCAGGGTTTCATATACGGAATGCAGAGACAAACGATTTTTGAGGAATGCCGAAAACCATATCTTCTTACGCTAGTTATTTGAATATGAGAAGAACGCCTGAGTGCTCCTTTGGTCCAGGAATAGAACCACACGCACCACGGTCCTAAGCATTATACAATAACCAAACCTATTATGTGCTCTGATGTATAAATAACTAGCGGCTGCCCGCCACTTCGTACGCGTGGATCCCGTTTTACCCCCTAAGGAGTGAAGTTTCGTAAAATTCTTTCTTAGCGGATGCCTACGTCATAACATCTACCTGCATGCCTTTCAGCCCGATCCGTCCAGTGGTTTGGTGGGCTGTGCGTTGATAGATCACTATGTCCGTCAGTCAGTCAGTCAGTCACCTTTGAGTTATATACAATTTAGATACTAGTGTAAAGTTTCATCAAAATCATCGTTCAGTAGTTTTTGCGTGAAATAGTAACAAACATACACCCATACATCCTTACAACATTTCACATTTAAAATGGAACATGTACCACAAAACCTTATAAATAGTTCTTAGTTATTTCTTAAAGATTCTAAAGAATTTCACATGATTATTTTCTACGAGAAATGATAAGCGGTTAGCATTACACTTTCTTAACGAAATACGTTTATAGATCGAAAAGAATTCTTGATACTTCGTCAAGAAAATCTTCGTCGTAACATTTTACGGACGAAATCAAAGTACTATCAACGTAGAAATAAAAAATTCCTCCAGCAATATTCAGTCGACTTTCCTAATATCCTAAAGACGAGCTACGAAATGTTTTTGGGTAGATACTTTATTATAAAATATTCGGAGACATCAGCGAGAATGTTTTATTGATATTTAAAACAAAACACGCTTAGGGTTTTCAACGTTCTTGTATGGAGAAGAGGAAACAAAACATACTTAGTTATTTATAATTCAAAATATATCACAAAAGTACAATTTTAGGTAGCGGTCTCTGCATCAATATGCTTGTATCGCAGTGGCCAGAAATACAAACATGTTACGACAAAAAATACATTAAAAAAATGTAGTTCTAATACTAACCTAACAGTACGGAAAAAAATAAGGTAAAATAGCACGATACGAAAAAGAGGACACATTTCCTGAATTGGATCATATTAACCTAATTATCGTAAAATATGAATAATGACAAGATTGATACTGATTGATTACCGACACAAATGGACACGTAAATAATAATTAATTGTAATTTGATTGAGTGTGGTAATTAAAGATGAGTGATGAGCAACAGTCGAAATGAATGACGCTGAAAAACGCATTAGGCGGAAACGTCCCGCTTATTTAGGTAAGGAAGACGCACGATACGGGTCTACATTTTAACTTAGACTGCTTATCTTTCGTTTCAGCCAAATAACGTCCACTGCTGGACAAAGGCCTCCCATAAGGATTTCCATAACCGGTCCTGCACTGTTCGCTTCCAGGCTCTTCCCGTGACATTCACCAGATCGTCGGTCCACCTAGTGGGCCACGTTACGTCTACCGGCCCGTGGTCATCATCTCTACAAGCTATGTGCCCCGCCCACTGCCACTTGTTTTTTAGCAATTCTGCGGGCTACTTATAATGTAAAGAATAATCCTTATATTATGTAAGGGCTCTTTTTCACAGAGACTTCCCGTTTTTTGCATGGTCATAAGCTAGAAAGAAGAATAAAATAAACTGAAATTATTATTTTTCTCTGCCTTATTATTTGAACTGAAAGACAATTAATCGAGGATGGTTCTATGAAGAATCGTTGGAAAACCGTTCATATTATGTAGCTGTGTGTTTCCCTTTTTCAGTGACGTTCAAACGCGCCGGTCCATCGAGGTGTCCATTTTAAGCCGTTACCGATCGAGCTCTCTTATTTATCTTGCATACTCAAGGTTTACATACCTACTAATAGGTAGATATAGCGTAACGATTACATTGTGTTTACCTTTATACCTAAGTAGCTAAAAAATTCTAGAGTCTGTATGTTAATATCTAGACCAATTTCAGGATATAATCTATGACTGAGACTGAATCAAGCTTAGAGTTTTGTAATACGGACCATACTTTGTAACTAACCAACACTATCAAAGTATCTTCTTCTCTTCTTTTTCATATTTATTTAGTGTCGGCTCTCCTTGTTCTGATGCGCCAGGACACATCAGGACAGTCTGTCCTGTGCCTGGGTTGTTAAAATATTTGTTTGGGCACGCTCTAAGTCCTTGGCCACCGTGGATTGGACCACTTGGTAGCCAGTGGACATCCTCTACTATTCTTATTATTTGGCAGTACTAAGGCCTGTTTTACGACATGGTCTATTACATTATGCGACACTATCAAAGATGTAGCCTTTATCAATACTCCCTACTCCTATCACAGAATAAGTAATAGTAGCTCCTACGCATGTGATCACAGTTATGTCAGTTATTACGCTATTCAAGCGCTTGTACAACCAGTCGAATGGCTTCTACTGTCCACAATATTACGTGACCACAGAAAGTTTTGTCGACTATAGGCTCTACTCCGCCAAAGAATTCCCACAGAGTCGATTTTACTTTTCGCTTTTACTCATAGTAGTGAAAGAGAGGTTAGAGTCGATAATTACGAAAATCTTTGGCATGGTAGCGCCCTCCATGTTTGTGGGCATCCAGCCAAATGCCGTTGAGGACCTTCCAACCTATTTAGTTAATGACAGAAGCCAAAGGGAGATGCAATTTGGATTCAAGTTCATTTAAAAGTCTGTCCGGAACCGATAGTTCCGACTTCATGAAATTTTAGATGAATATTGGAAATATCATTATTAGCGTGGGAGTAAAAAGAACCACAAAGCACGGTTTCCCGCCTTTTTCGTCCAGTCATTGCCAACTTTCTTCTTGAGATTGTGGTCCAGCGCAGATGACATGGAAATAATGGTCTCTAATAAAAATGTTGTCACGTTATCAAAGCAAAATAATAGTAGGACTTGTAACAAATCTATATATATAAAAGAAAGTCGTGTTAGTTACTTCGCTTATAACTCAAGAACGGCTGAACCGATTTAGCTGAAAATTGTCAGGGAGGTACCTAGGCGCCATTAAGGCGGAACAAAGTTCGCCGGGTCAGCTAGTATTTGATAAATAAGTAACGTGGTGACTCCTGAAATAAGTTACCAGATAAAAATCAATTTTCTCTTTCATTTTTTTGCATATCCTACCAAACTAGGTCCTCGTAGGTAAACGTAAATAAATAAATTAACTATGAAAAATTTCGTCAAAAAGGTTGAAATTAAAAAATTCTACACTGTCTACGCTCCGCGAGGCATAGAGAAGAAAAAAAAGGTTGAAACAGCTTCTAAAAACAGCCAGTACTGAAATCGACGATTACACAAAAGAAATCGCAAACCTTCCAGCTGCAAATGTGGCTTTAACGCCGGGTAAGCCCCCGATTTATCCTAACTCCGTTTTAATAGTTCCCGGTGACGGCTCCCGGCATTCTAAAAAGGGATTAAGCAGGTCACCGCTGCGGAATCAACTTATTTCCATAATCTGCTATTAAAGAATTATTGTTGGTCTTTTTAGGGTTCCCGCGCTTACAGTTGAAGTAGTTTCAGTTCAAAAACTTTGATGTTTTTTTTTAACATTAGGTACCTACCTACCTAGTGTCATCAACAAAACTACCTCACCTACTCGACAGACTAAGGCTGAGTTGTACCACCTAACTTTAACGGTAAATAAAGATAACCAGTGCATTTTGTATGGAATTTGGCAGATTTTTGACGTTTGTTAAAGCTAAAGTAAAAAGGTGCAACCCAGCTTATGTAGCTACTAGGGTTCTTCGATAGATTAGCTAGGGTTGTGAACGAGTTTAGTAGAAACAGAGCTCTTACAATATTTTGATCCTGTCTAATCCGTATTGTCGTCACAGGCAATTTTCTCAGAAAATTATCTTAATGTGATTTATTAACGATACAGTAAGTACCTATTCGTAGTTTCGCTATGACCATTATTTATGATACGTAGCTAGGAAGGTTCTGCACAAGTTCCCTTCTAGCTTTGCCAGTTTTTTTAACGAGTGATTTAAGAACCGCTTTGATATTAAACGGTGGTTTAAGAATCCAGCTTAAGATTATTTTAGTCTGCAGCTGAACTAACTAGATTATTTTAAGATTTTCATGTATAAACAAAACTTATGCCCACGCATCCTAGGTTGTTATTTTTTAAGCAAAAACGTTTCAGTAAAGTCCAGGACCCTAGCCTACGCATAACGGTTTTCATATTACCATCTATTAGTGCTTATAATATCATCTTAAAATGACAGGGTGAGATGGATTATAAAAATGCTGATCTTGATTTTGAATATTGGCAACCTTTTACATTATTCCTCTCTCAGACAACTAATTGTCTGGTAGAGATCGTATCATAGGGATAAGACTGCCTAATTGTGCAGTGTCTTTTGTGTATTTATTTTCTTGTTGTGTGTGATGTACAGTGTACCTACTACAGTAAAGTCGTCGCTTGCCTCTCTAACTGACGTATCTGACATTTTTTTCGAAACTGAGTTATCTACACCATCTTAAATTTCGCAAGACGAATCGATCTGTCTAATCGCCTGAAAATTTTGCAAAACGTCAGTTACGTCAGTTAGAGGCAAGCGACGAAGTGTCATCTGTCTATCATCTATTTTTAACAGATAGGTATTCACAAAAAAGAGGCCACGTCATATCAGCCTCAGGAGTCCACTGCTGACCATAGGCCTCCCCCAATGATTTCCTGCGTAGCGGCCTGCATCCAGCGCCTTCCTGCTACCTTATAAGATCGTCGGTCCACCTTGTGGGTTGGACATCACACGCTGCGTTTTCCGATACGTGGCCTCCTCTATTCCTATTTACCTATGCATAATTACATACGCATAGCAAGCAATTGAATTGAACATACTGTAGATTTCTTTACAAGTCATTGGTTATTGTAACGATATTAAACTCAATTACCTGTGAAATTCCTTGTGAAATTCCTTGTGAAATAGATAGAGCGGTACCTGTGGTCGTACACTGTCGATTCCAAGTAACATGTGTTTGATTCCCAAATGCGATTTTATTCGTTGAATACCCCCTAAGATGATAATAAAAAAAATATATTTAATTAGCGGCCGCTTTACCCCCTTAGGGGTTGAATTTTGCAAAATCCCGCCTTAGTTAGCAACTACGTTCTAAAAGGAACCCCCATGCAAAATTTAAATCTCCTAGCACTTTTTTCGTGATAAGGGAGTGAGTCGGTGACCTTTCCTTTCTTTTAAGGCCAAGAACTTAGATTAATAAAACCTAGATGGATAGTCTTCATACAAACGCTTCGTCAAGAGTGAGGCAAAAATCTTATGTCATTAGTGTCAATTTTGTTGGGGAGTGTAGACAGTGAAGGCGATTTTCCCGAAAGTAGGGAAATTTTTAATACGTTTTTAATTATTTTATAACTAACAAAAACAAAACGCATCATGTACTTACTTATTTATTGAATTCAAAGTACCTACCTAATTACAATAAGATAAATCGCCTGAAAAGTCTCGATTTCATAAAAANTCAAGCAAAATACGCGTCGAATCGTAGTACTTACTTATGAAATGTAACACTGGTCACTTTCTTTAGTTTTTCTGATGTATTTAGACACCCTTTCACAGCACAAACCGTCTTAATTAATTAAAAGTCGTCGGACGTGTTTACCAATTTTTCACTTTGACAGTTCATGTGACGTTTACGAGTAAGCCATTCTGGCTTACTAAAATCTGCCTCACCTTTCGTGCACTGACTATCTATCTAGGTTTTATTAATCTAAGGCCAAGAACAATTAAATAAAACAGGGCCTGCCTAAATAACAATAACAAAGGGTCTTATTACAAAAATTTAAACGAGCGTTTAACACTTGTTTAAATTGATATTAAGTATGGAAATGTAATCTAAGACTGAGTTGCACCATCTTACCTTAACTTTCACAAACGTCAAAAATCTGTCAGACTCCATACAATAGACACCGGTTACCGTTACTTAAACTAACGGTTAAAGTTAGGTGGAGCAACTCAGCCTTAAACTATAAAGATTTTGGCCTGGATCAACGATTAAAGAAAACACAAAATATTTTGATATAAACGCAGTTTATTGCAGTTGCAAAAAATATAATAACTTAAGTAAATGGAAGTATTGTTTACTAAACTAATTTATAATTAAATAAGTATAACTACCTACCCCTAGTATGTATTAGTAGTTTAGGAAATACTACAGCTTTCTTCATATTCCTATCAGAGAACATTTTAAATTAAGTTATTAAGTAGTTAATAGAGAATACATCTCTTTTATAGTAAAAATCTATAAATAATTTTACTAACTTTAAAACTATAAAAACAAATAATTTGACATTTTACTTATATTATTATGTAGTAAAATAAATAAATTCAATATTAAAAATACTGACGGACACATAAAGTAAAATAATGCCTAATTTACATAGTATCAAGATAGAATTAATAAATTAAAATTAAAAGTAATAATAGAATAAAAAAAAAAGTAAAACGCACTTATGCATTTGGAAAAAGGTCATTTTGCCTTAAATTGGTGTACCTACCTATGAGCGTACATAATAAATTAAATACTATTTCTATAGTACATTTTCTAATATATTTTATTATACATATTTTATTAAGATCCTCTTTTAGTTTAATAAACATTCTTATTTAAAATAACATTCTCAAACAAAACTTGTACCGAGTACCAACATACAGTGAAAAAACTTCATAATAATTATTGCCTCAAGCAAAAATTCGCTTAGTAAATTATATTATGCTAAAAAATTGTGATTTTGGTGCTCATATAAAAAGAACACACATGGTAGTTTAATACAATTTGTATGGGAAAGTTTTTAGACACAAAAAAAACGTATTAAATTGATTTTCCTGTCTACTCCTATGAAGCTTATTCATTGCACATTATGTACTCGATAATATCAGTCTATAATATACCTATATGTAATTTAGGTACATAAATACCTACCTTAAAATATGGTATACATCATCTCAGTTAAATAGATAAACAAATCTTATAATTAACAGTAACCTAACTTTATTGCGTAAACCATTAGTTATAATTTTGAACTAGAAAATCCACTAACTCACCGTTTATTTTATGTAATGCACGCCTCTATGACGAAACCGTCGATGCGCTTTCCGTTGAAATACTCTGAAATACTGAGTTAAGGAATAATACTGAGATTTCATCATCATCATCATCATCATCATCCATCATCAGGTCAATAATCTCAACTGAACACGATATGTTTGAATAAATGTGTTTTTAAATAAAATATAATGAAATAACATAATTAATAATTGTTACTACTGATCTAATATTGTAACTTCTTCTTTTATTTTGTAAAATTTAATTTATCTTACATAAGAATTAACTCAGCAAAATACACCTTTATGTTTATTATACATAATACTTGCTATACCCCTACAGGGTGCATGTGATGTACTACCCTACCATTTACCAACTGTCAAACCACACAATATGTAATGCAATAAATGATTTGATTTGTTAACCACATTGTTGTGTTCCGGCAGTTAGAGGTAAGATAGCCAGTTTCTCCGTGGTTGAGGATTCCGGATCAAGCTCACTTCCATCTGATCATCACTTACCATCAGGTGAGATACACGCCAAGAGCTTCATCGTCGTGGATAAAAAATAGTGCTAGTGTTACTTTTATTCTAAATATTAAAAAGGATACGAAAACATCTTTGGGCATCATCCAAGCGACCGAACCTGGCGACGGCACAGCCTGGAGTGGTGAGCTGCAGAGACAACAGGCGCCCGCAGCGAGATACCTCGTCGCAGAGCAGAGGGAACGTTGTGGATGGTGGTAGCTGAAATAAGAAGAAATCATCGATAAATAAAAGCAATCGATTGTGTTCACGCCGCATCACTAGCGCCGCAACACGTCACTAGCGCCGGGTGCGCGCGCCCTTACAGAGTCCTACTTCAAGAAGATTCATAACCACAATAAATCGTTTAAGGCTGGGACATGCAAAATTTCCAGCCCACTTAAAAAGGATGAGAATGGTCTCTACAGACAAATATTGTCAGACAGACGCTGCAGACCTAGACCATATGATTCTACAATGTCCAGCCTTTAAAATGGAGAGGCTACTGCTAGTGGGTGGCTTACTAAAGATATACCAAGATGGAAATATTCCCCGCCTCTTGCCATCCTTACTAGCGAACGAAAATTCATATCTCCATATTTATCAGTACATTACTAGTACATCAATAGAACTATGAAGACCACAATGAAGACTTAGAACAAAATAGACACAGACATACTGAAGAACATAGAACCAAACACTGAGATGTTTTACCAAACAGTGCAATACAAGAAAGAATTGGCCGTATGGATATATATCCAAAGCCGTAAAACCTCTATGAAAAAAAAATGCGCGCACTCTCTCATGTCATGTGCTTGCTGGTTGCGCGCGCAGCCTCGGCCGCACTCATCAAAGCGACTCCGCACAGGTCGGAGCCATTTTAATTTATTATTGTAAAGCAACTGGAGTAAACTGCATTATTATAATCTATCAAGAGCAATTGTTAGCCGGCTCCCGAACAGATAGGGTTAACGAAGCACGAGTTGGGTTTTTTTCACAGATCACAGAAACTAAAGGGAGATGTGACAAGGGGGCAGGGCCGGTGTCACAGCAATATGCCACCCAATGAGATTTGTATCCCAAAAATTGCTGGCGTTATGGTCATCGGCTTACGAGAAAAGATGAAAATAAACTCAATATCTACTCAGTACCAAATTATTTATCATACCTATAAACGTTCATTGTGGAAAACCTTGGGGGAGGCCTTTGTCCAGCAGTGGACGTCATTTGGCTGAAACGAAACACTGATGAGTAACAACTACAAATAAATTAATATGAGCATACTCACATTACGGAATAGCACCTGGTGCTCTTTATTAGCCACCAGTTGATTAGGCCCTGATGGTGGACCATTCGGAGAAATCATTGGCCGAGGACCCATCGCTGGATTCGGGCCTTGCATGACTGGGACATTGGCAGTGGGTGGCCTGTAAGGCCCAGGCATGTAAGGGCGTATGGGCCCTGTTATAGGTCCTATAGGTACTTGAGGACCTACAGAACCTGGATGACCTAAAGGACCTTGAGGACGTACTGGAGGACAAGGCCTTATTGGGACATTCGGATGCATTGGAACTATAGGAACATTCGCACCAATCGGCTGCATCATTGGACCTGATGGTCCAACAGGCCCCATCATAGGTCTGACAGGATTCATCACTGGTCCCGGCGGATGAAACGGCCCAGGTCTTATATTCCCTGGTTGATTTGGAAATTGTAAACCTGATGGTGGAAACTTTTGCTGCAATTCTGTAATTGCTGGAGGCTTTTTATCTGATGCGCTTGTACTTAATGCAAGGGGGTTTAGGCGTGGATCATTTGGAAATGTATTTTTCTCAGGTGGCTTCTGTTTATCTTTTAATTTTGAAGGTGTGACTATTCTTGCATCTATGTTTTCTTCATCAGACGAACTCTCAATTTCGTCGAGTCTTGGCTTTTTGCTAGCGTTCTCCGAAATTATATCCTGTGCCGATTCTTCACAGATAGACAGATCTTGCACATTGGTAGTTTTAAAATATTTTCGCCGCTTCGAAGAATCAGTTTTTTCACTGGAATTACAACTGTTTGTATCTAACTCTTCTTTCTTAATATCCAAATGTTCTTTCTCTTCATCATCATTATCACGCGTGAACACCGAAACGTCGAGGAGTGAGCGTTGGTGTTTTTTGTACTTTCTATAATGTTGTTCTACGTCTCTTAACGGTCGCCCATTAAATCCTAAACCTGGACCAATATCTTTTAGACCTTTTGGTAAAATTATAGTGTCACTTGGTGGATTGATCATCATAACTTTTAGATTCTGACCGTATAGATTTTGGCCATTAAACATGGATATAGCCTGAAAAACAAATGGAGCTCATTTGACTTGCATAAAACTTCTTTATGCTTTAAACGGAATAATTTAAAAGTTTATCAATATTCATTCCAACTCATTTAAATATGAACAGGGTATGTTTGGACGAGCGAGAATCTCTCAATGTCCATCAAACAATGACTGAAAATATTTAAAAGTGGCTTTCATTTTAATACCAACGAGTTTCAATTGAAAAATAAATAAGATAGCTACTTTACATCAACAATGCAATTTATTTAATGATATTATTATTCTGCATAGGGAATTAATATCAAAATTACTTGTGTGTGACGAACATGCATCTTATGATAAAACAACAATTTCACAGTAAAATTTACTCTACTTACGGTTAGGATCAAGTACAAAATGTTTGTCCTCGAACATTGACGACAATCGAAACTGACTTACCTGCACTAGATTATATTAATAACTATTAACTATTGCTAATTGATAGATGAAGGTACTGAAAAGTGTGAATTTTAAAATGATTTCAAAACGAAATAATTATAAGCTTTTGTCTGCGACATCATCTTCGTCTGCATTTCGATAATAAGTACCCTATTATTGTATGTTTTGTACTTTAATATTAGCAGTGAACTTGTAAAGTTTCATCATAATTCGTCCAATAGTTTTTGTGGAAAAGAGTAACAAATATCCATCATCAAAAGTTTTATCAAATCACAATTTGATTAAGAACGAAGCACACTTATCAACCCGGAAACGGATCGTAACCGTATCAACTCGAGGCGGTCAGTATTCTTTGTATTAAATTCCGTACTGTAAATAACGCTTACTTATCCGCACCGTAACGTAAACGTCTCGCCTCAGGTGATAGCGCAGCGAAAGGCGATACGGTGTTGATCCCTCTCCGGGTTGAAAAGTGTGCTATGACCTTTAAAAATAAAAACCTTTAGTTTTATCACTAAAGTCAATTAATATACAATACTAAAGTCCGGTCGCCGAGCAGATAGAATTTCGTCCAATGACCCCAAGCTACCCCATCCTTATCGCTCGCGCGTAATTATATTGAGGCAGCAGTGAGTGTGCGAGCGCGACAGCAATACAATTACGCGCGAGCGATAAGGAAGGCTGGGTAGCTAAGGGTCATTGGACGAAATTCTATCTTCTCGGCGACCGGACTTTACTTACCTGTACAGCTTCTAGTGGATGATTAAACATCACATTGGCATATCTATTACGGACCGCTATCATGGAACATATCACAACATGGCCCGCTAGCTCAAACACGTCTTTCAGTTCTGACTTGTCACACCTAAACTAGAAAGATAATAACTAACACATTAAAATCAACTTTTAAAAAGAATATTCAACAAAGTATTATCTCATACATATAAATATTAGCATTCAATGGGTTACTGTGAAGAAAAAAAACTCATAAAATCTCATTTTATTTTTGCAAGTAGGCTTTTACAAAGCAATATTACACGTCCCAGTATTAACCCTACCACTGCTTCAGAACAAAACTTGGGCCAGTGCTAAGAAGCAGTGCAACATTAACTTTGGGAATAGGTTTCAATGACTTACTTTCTAAAACATTCATTCAACTTACATTAGTAACATACACCCACTTAGACAGTGGTAAATTTATACCCAATGATTTGAGGAACTCTGGTTTTAATCCGTACAAGTCTGAAGATGGTTGGTCGGCAAAAAATGGGGTGTTTTCCCTATAAAATAATTAATCATTACATTAATAAAGTAATGCTGTTTATAAAACAGCAATCATACAAAAAAATTAAAACAAAATTAAATAGCCCTTGAATTACATACATTTAAAAGCTAATAGCTGGTATGGAGCCTATAGTCAGCCCTCAATAATGTATACTAGTAGCTATGAATGATAATGGAAATAATTATTTTTAACTGAACACCAATTCTTTAGAAGGTTCTCTCTTTAAGCTTCCTTCAATACATTTTTTCAGTACCATCGGCAACAGTGTTAACTATACATTGTCTGTCATGTCGTCTCATTCTATCGCAAAGAATCACCATTTGATGAGAGCAAAAACGGAAATGGATAGTTAACAGTGTGGCCATGTGTACATTATCCTGCCTCTATGTGCAAATACAATACAATAATAACAATTTATGTACTTCCTATACTCATCAAAGGCAAAACTTAAATGAAAAATTGCTTCAGAGTACTGTTACCTGTTAGCAACCAAAACTGTTTCTGTTGATATTGATTTGCCATTTTCAGAAGGTTCCGATTCTGCAACAATAATATATTTTTAATTTGCCATGGACCTGTCACCGTAAAATTATGAACTCCAAGAATTAACTATGTCAGATTATTAACTAACCTAACCTAAACTAAACCACTGTTACACCTGTATTCACAAACAATGCTTGCATAAGTGAAGCAGCAAATCGAACGCACAGCGTTCAATAGAGCTCTGTGATTGGTTCATATGTCACCCTGTGCGTCCACAAGCACTGTGAGACCTCATAGTATCGTTTGTGAATATGGGTGTTAGTTTCAATCTCACACTTTAAATTTTATTATAAACTGACGGAGTTCACAGTCACTGTGACATAATTAAGTAGGAACTTCCAATCTTATTTAGTGTTCCTTTCATTAAAGCGAAATGACAGAACGCTCCTTCACCCAATTCAATTTTTATGGTAATTAAGGACGCCAAAAAGCATCTATGCTTACATGTTTCCGTCTTTTTGTCACAGACGAGCTCAAAACAAAAGAAATAAAATCTACAAGTACTTACCAATTTTTCTTTTACGTGATTTTATATCTCCAGGACTGTTATCAGTTTCTTTGGTTGGGTTCCATGTGTTACTTGGAGACTCTTGTTTATAATCGTCGTCAGACAAATCTTGCTGCTTGTTATTCTCCATGGCATCCCCTGGAAATGGAAAACCCTACTCTATTACTAGCTGACCCGAAGTACTTCGTACCGCCAGTAAAAGTTGTTTAAAACATTATGTCGCCTATGTTCATCAGGCTTAGTGTAGGATTCTAATAGGAAAGGGCAGAAAAATGCCTTAGAAATGCCGAACTTGTACACATGTACAAAACCTATCAAGTCAATTCAAGTGTTCTCTTTAATGACATGATGCAAATATTGGCCACGTATGTTCAAAATACAAAGATGCTATAGAATTTGTTATATGGATTTTATAAATGAAATTAAATCGAATAAATCAACAAAATAATCGTAAATAAACCACACCGGATTTGTTTTTTTGAGAAACGTCAATCGAATGAGGTGTCAATGTCAATGTCAAGAAAATTCACTATTTTAACGTTTACTTCTTCTTCTTCTTTTTTGATGTTGGCAATACACGTTGAGGCCGACATGATTTGTGCCATTTTCAAGTTTTAAGTGAGACGAGTTATAAAAAGGTTAAACGAATAACAATAATCCAAAAAACAACAAACGCTTTCCTTTGATATCACCCGGAAGATGACTCTGCATTTCTCTATCGATAGGTAAATAATAGATAACAAAACAGATTTTGGATATTATGATGGAATTATAAGTTTTCATGTAAGAAAGTGTTTTTTTGGAGATTTCACCCACAGTGTGAGATATTATGATGTCGCCATTTGGATGGGATTTTTAGTTGAAGAAAAAGACAGAATAATAGAATTTATGACTAGGCAGAATAGTTGCTATTCATAGCCTATTCCAGTAGAAGCCAATAAAAAAAACTGCCAGTTGACATTGTTGACACTTAAATGACAGTTTTAAAAATTAAATTTCTTTCTTTTCACGCTGCAAAAAAAATTAGAAATCTTTTTTAAATTGGTGAAAAAATATAAATTTTTGTACTATAATGTCCAAGAGTGAAATTCTTTACGTGAAAGGCATGAATGTGGTAGTTGTTTGGTGATACACAAGCAAAATATACAAAACATGGAGGGAGGTAAGCTCGAGATGCTTGATAGTGTTTTCTTTAATTTCTAGTCTGAAAGCGAAGGTGATGATGGAGACAATGATATCTGGGATGATAGAAAGCTGAACGACGCTTACGACAAGGCGCTGCGAATTGCCAATGCAGAGGTTGCGAAGAGAGTAGCCATGTCGACCAACACTCAAAATAAAAATAAAGAAGGTAACAAAAAATTGATGAAAATATTTTTTTAACAGATAGGTAAATTACGGAACTATTATTGGAAGATATTCTTTGATAATTTACCTCAGATACCTACGCCCGTATTCACAAACATTACTATGAGGTCTTAAAGTGCTCGTGAACGCACAGGGTGACATACGAACCAATCACAGAGCTCTATTCAACGCTGTGCGTTCAATTTGCTGCTTCACATAAGCAAGCATCGTTTGTGAATACGGGCGCTAGTATAAAGTGAAAAATGTTTATTTCGTTAACAACAACAATTAATAGGATTTGAGGTGGACTCTTGTAAGTCCAATGGTACCTGTGCCAGAAGGAGTCACTCTCCCTTAACAAATGAACATTAAACATTGTTTAAAATAATACCTAATTATTCTGTTTACCTGATCTTATGTTGTTTTCAATGGCTGTGTGAGTAAATGAAGATTGTTGATCTAGTTTTAAAACATTAAATTTTAAACTAATAACAATAGAACTTCATAGGTAGATTTAATTATTATTGTATTATGTTTTTGTCAGGACAACCCAACAAAAAGAAAGGCAAACCCATAACAAAAGATGCACCAGTTAAAGGCAATAAAAGTCAAAACACACAGTGGAAGGCAGGCATGCCTTGCAGAGCGATTTACGAAGCAGACGGTATTGAGTACGAAGCAGTTATTCTGAGAATCATCACTGATAATGAGTGTGTTGTGAAATATTTAGGTAAATAATACTTAATTAATATGTAAATGTTTTTGAAAATAATTACCATAGCCGTACCCTTAGAAGATCGCTGAGGTAGCAGCTGCGCGCTCTGTATGAAAATACCTAAGTGTCGATATTGCAATTTGGCGCTGTAATCTATTTCCTTTCAATATTGTTCAATTTAATTTGTCATTCTATAATCCGACTTCGATTCGGTTTCATCTCTTAGAAAGTAATTTCATGTAATTTTTATTTCTTTTAATTAAATATATTTTAAATTAATTGTTTTTTTTTTCGATCCTCCGGCTGCAGTATTAAATCCACTTTTTTAGGCAATACATCTATGTTCTTCAACTAATTTATATTCCAGTTTATGCTTTGAGTCATCAACATTTAATGAAAAATAATGTTTCAACTTGATCATATTTCCAGGTTATGGAAACGCAGAGGTTGTATCGATTAGTACCTTGAAACCCTCCCTGGGGAAAGACGAACAAGCACGTCAAATACAGGAAGCGTTAGAAGAGGACAAGACTGATGAAGCGTACACAAGCCTGTCGCCGAACATGGATAAAATGGAATGTGTCAGCGATACAGCTCCTACCGCTGAGAGCACAGGTAACTTTTCACTGTGACTGATATCTGAAATTAAAATGAGTCTCAAATGTGAAATTTATTTAAGACTATACTATAGGCAGTCGAAGATTTTCAAGCCAGTCCTAACAGACGACAATGCAAGTAATTCTACTTGTGATCACGGTTTTTAGGAACACAGCCATAACGTCCAGCTATGTACACACAACCACACTGTTAACTATCCATTTCCATTTTTGCTCTCGCTCTCATCAAATGGTGATTCTTTGCGATAGAACGAGACGACATGACAGGCAATGGATAGTTAACACTGTTGCCGATGGTACAGACGACGGCAGTGGTATTAAGGGCGAGTTTGCAACAAAACTGGGTAACCTGATGTGCTGTTGTGTGTACTTTGTACACATAACTAATGGTTGTGGATGAGGCTTGATGTTTTCAGTTCCAAATTAATGTAAATAAATATTGGTTGTATTGTTTGATGAAAGTTATTATTATGTGGAATAAGTTATGCTATTGCATTATTAGGTTTTCCCTGTAAAGATAGTGTAAATGTGTGAAAAATGTGAAAATAAATAAATATTTTAATAATAAAACAAGTACTATGTAACAATTTCAGAGCAGACAATCCCTAGAAAGAAGAAAACTGGTAAAAAGAAGAAGAATCAAAATGCTAAGGTGCCCAATGGGTTTGAGATGCCCAACGGCTTTGGAATGCCTCAGATGCCGTTCCCGATGCCAAATATGTCAGCGCTTAGAAACGTGAGTATATTTTTCTTGCAAACTGTTACAATTTGGTACTAATTACCATAAACAATTCATAAATAATATCACACATTGAAACATTCACAACATAGTGAAATTTTTGCTGTATTAGTTGGTAATTTTCTTTCAAGTGTAGTCTTGTAAGAATAACTAATAAGGTTTGTGTCAAGTGAGTTGTTTTTGGAGTTATTATTGGAATTGGAGGTTTTACCCGTTGTGTATTCCTATTATAAATATTTTTTCTTAAAATAATGCAATCTGTCTCCTTCATGGACATTCAGCAACATGTGTAATAACAGTCATCTTTCGTGGTCCAGGTCCAGTGACAAGGCCACGTCAATATAAAAGGACAGATTCGCACATGTCCCTGTCTTCTTTGAACTTTGCCGTATTTGGTATTATTGACACAAATTTAGAGGCGTAAATAAATAAATTGGATTTTTTTACTGTGGAAACATGCGTAAAAGTGTACGGTAAACGTTTCCAGCTAGGTCCGATAGATATGCCGCTGCCGCCGCCGCCACCGGGGCTTGGCTCGCGGGGGGAGGGAGAGGAACAGGCCGTCTCCTCCATGCTGCTCAGCTGGTACATGAGCGGGTATTACACCGGGCTATACCAGGGGCTCAAGAGGTGAGCTAGTGTCTGTACCTCTAAAGCCTGGTCCGTGAGCACGTAGAATTTTGTCCAATGACCCCAAGCTACCCATCCTTATCGCTCGCGCGTAATTATATTGCTGTTGCGCTCGCACACTCACTGCTGCCCGTCGCACAGTCGCGACAGCAATATAATTACGCGCGAGCGATAAGGATGGGTAGCTTGGGGTCATTGGACAAAATTCTACGTGCTCCGCGACCAGACCTTAGTGTCCGTCAGTACCTCTAGCATGAACAACTTTCGTCTTCGAATCATTTGCGTATTCGACAAAATTCGATACTCAACCTTCGAATTAAACGATAACGTGACAATTTTGATTCCCCAAATAAGTTTCGTGCAACCATTTCTCATATTAAGTTCACTTTACGACATGTTCACAAGGGCGCTGTTGTAGTTTTCGTACTAAATCTTTTGATGGCGATTCGAATACGCAAACGATTCGAACTCGAAAGTTTTTCGTGCTAGCCGTAACATCCCCGCGGGAGCAGGCCGTCTCCTCCATGCTGCTCAGCTGGTACATGAGCGGGTTACACCGGGTTATATCAGGGGCTCAAGAGGTGAGCTAGTTCGTTAGTTCGTTTCAGCCGAAAGACGTCCACTGATGGAAAAAGGCCTTCTCCAAGGATTTCCACAAAGACCGGTCCTGCGCCGCTTGCATCGATACATCGATAGGGATGTATTTTAAAATAATTGTCTTTAGAGCACTAATAAATCAATAACGTAACCTTTAGCCTACGCGCAGACCACCGATATTTAGTTGGTCGATAGTTGGGTCGGGCAGTATGGACGGAGATGTATGAAAGTATACACATTACATCGATTTGGTATTATTGGTATCGGCCGATTCTTCATACAAATTAAAATCAGGCCCAACTATCGGCCAACTAAAAATCTGTGGTAGGCTAAAACGATTGAACAACATAATTGGAAATTCTAGCAAATGTAATAAATCGTGAGTTTCCTAATCAAATTCTCGCCTTACAATCTCACATATTAACTTTCAACAACGTTTAAATAAAGTCTATATTATTTTCAGGGCCAAGGAAAATCGCAGCAACGTCTAGAAAAACACAAAGTCCCTTTTCATTTATTTTATTTTAATCTCGCATAAAATTAACATAACTACAAATAAAAATAGACTTGCCGTTTATTCTTGTAAAATAAATAAGATTATGCCTCCAGTTTTCTGTGTAGCTATGTACAAAATATACATTTGGACGCCATTTTATATTGATATACATTTTTTGTACAAGTTAATTTTCTATCTGATTGGTGGGTCAAATTGTGTTAAGGTGTCTGCTCACTATACTGTTTCAAACTATGACGTACTTAAGGTCCTATGTCCCCTAGATGGGGCTGAGGGCGTCCACAGCAGTCTTCCATCGCGTTCGGTCTTGAGCAAATCATGATGATGCTAAAAACTTATCATTTATTCGGTGATGAACCAATTTTGTGAACGTTACCCGAGACAAGCTGTTCAGTATAAAAATAAATATAATAGTATAAAATACTCGCAGGACCGGGAGCGTTACGAGTGCATTGCTGGCCTTTAATCAACAATATTTTAGTTCAGGACATACTCTTAATACTTGGGTATACTGATAATAATTCATATAAATAGCGAATATTCTTTTACATTAATATAGTACGGCCATGTATTACAGTGTAGTGAGCAGACACCTTTAGATTGAAATAAGTCTATGCATGAAATTATTTTAGGCAGAACTTTTCTATCACATAATATAGTTCCACGTAGAATAACCGAAGTATAAATTAAGTGTCTATAAAGCATGTATCTTTTATCAAACCAAGAAAATAGTCACTTTCAAATATAGTATAATATTCAACAATATATTTTGATTTTATTTATAGTCAGTGGCGGATTAACGTATAAGCACTACAAGCACGTGCTTGGGGCCCCAGTTCTCCAGGGGCCTCCATCCTCTGCTGGCGCGCCAGCAGAGGATTCATTTCATACCTACATTTTATCGAGATTTAGCCTATGTTACTCGTAAGTAATGTAGCTTTCAAATGGTGAAAGAATATTTAAAAACGGTCCAGTAGTTTTTGAGCCTATTCATTACAACCAAACAAAGTTTTCCTCTTTATAATATTATAGTGTAGATAAAGTAAAGTGCGTTTTCACAAATATACAAGTGGCGTTTAAAGAAAGAAAGAAAGAAAAATTTATTACGATGAACATCACTTATACATGACAGAGAAAAAGACAGAAATGGCACATAAATATTACAAGGAAATAAAAAGTGAACTGAACAGTGCTATCCTGTCGCAACAGCGATGCCCATCGCAATGGGATTCCACTCAGCATATGCCGTGGCCCACGGTGGGGAAGGCCACGACGCTGGTTTTCAGTGGGCCCCATGCCGAGTGGAAGTCACGGACACTAACCTAAACTGCATATCAACAAGGCCGTTTAGATATAAATATATAACAATAATAATAATGTGCAAACATTTGTTGAATAAACATAATTATTGTAAATTAATCCTTCAAGGCCCGCGAATCTAGACACAATAGATAATCAATTGTTATGACATCAATTAATGCCGTCTGGGACTCAAGCGGTTAAAGATACTACATATTAAAATAATACCCGTATTAAAATAATAATAATAGTGTATACAGGGTGTCCCGTAATGCAACGTCAAGCCGGAACTGGGTGTTGAGGCAAGTTACGCTGGTTATCAGAAAAATATAAAAAAACAATCTATGTGGCATTTTGACAAAGTAATAGGCATTTTTAAAAAAAAAACAAAATTTACTCCCGGTGACGGTCTTTTTACTCGTGTTGCCACAAATCTTCACTTTTTCCAAAATTTTTTTTTGTTAAGTAACCCTGAATAATGCTTCTCTAAATTGTTTTCAAAATTACGAAACCAGCTGCTCCAGCTTGGATGAAAAAATACATTATTCCCAAAAAAAAATTCAAAATAAAAATTTTGCCTAGTTTAAACTGACTGTACTGAAAAAAAATTGTACTACGCGAGTATGGCAAGTGACGTCATAATTTGGCGCATTTAGTAAGGATTCCAAAATGGTATAACACTTGGTAAATTCTTGCTGTGATTGTCGACAATTTTTGTTTTTTTGGAAATAATCCCGTTTTTAACTTTATCTACCTTGGTTAATTATTATTATTCTAATGTGCCCAAAATTCAAGTTTCTGGCTTAAGTAAGGTGGAGAAGCCATTTTAAAAGGTATGAGCGGAACGGAGAGGGCCATCTTACCAAGCAGGGATGTTATGGATATCCGTAACCGTAACCGATACTATCGGATATCCGAAATAAAAAAATATCCATAACCGTAACCGAAACAGATTCAAAAGTTACGGATAGTTTCGGATAAAGGTGGAGTCTTAAGGGTACAATAAATTCCAAACAGAAGCACTATTCAGGGTTACATAACAAAAAAAAATTTAGAAAAAGTGAAGATTTGTAGCAACACGAGTAAAAAGACCGTCACCGGGAGTAGATTTTTTTTTAATGCCTATTATTTTGACAAAATGACACATAGATTTTTTTTTTGATAACCAGCATAACTTGCCTCAACACCCAGTTCCGGCTTGACGTTGCATTACGGGACACCCTGTATGTGTATATGTATATTTATAAATGTATATATATATTAAAATAAACATGCGATGTGAAAAAAGAAGAGAAACCAGAGAAGTGTGCTAGTGTAAGACTAATATCATTGTGGTTGCGTTTAGAATCTTTCACAGCTTAATGATTACTAACTTCTTTGCTGAACGATCCTTCTCACAACTAAAAAGGTTAAAAAAACCCGCAAAGAACAAAAATCCGTCCAGACAAGCTTAATTATTTAGCATTAATGTGTATTGAGGCAGACATACTTCGTCGGATAAATTTCGACGATGTAATCTCGGAGTTTGCTCTGATTAAGGCAAGGAAAATAATGTTTTAAGTTTTACATTTTACCTACTACACTTTCTATTTTGATGAACTTACATTTTATACTTTATACCTTCCATTCCATTCCTTCCATTTCCATTTAAGCAATAGAGGGCCTACACAGGCTCTGTGCTTAAGGCCTCGGATACTCTTAATCCGCCACTGGTTATAGTTGATCTCAAAAAGTCCCTGAGGTGGAATTGTGTAAAGCAATCGTAATCATTTGACAGTTCATAATGTACGATTATTCTGTCAAACGCTTTGTTTATCTGACTTTATCGTACGTTATGAACTGTCAAATGATAACGATTGCTTTACACAATTCCACATCTTGATTATTTTCAGTTCCAAAAAATGTAAATAATAATTTACGGCCAGTAGATTATTTAATTGAATTGAAATTGAGTATTTAATAATCACATACATACGCAGATGTATATTCTATAACAGGTTATATTATTTGTAACATATTTTGCACACATTAATAAAGATCTCACAAACATTCACCAATTACATCTACGAGAATGACTAAGCTTTATACAGGGTGTCCCAAAAACAATGGATAACCTTATAACTACTGATAAACCTCACTATGTAATTTTAAAATATTGACCATATACATTTTTAAAAATTGGCACCTGCGATTGCGATGCGACACTGAGAATTAAATTTTCTTTTTTTTTTTAATTCTTTTTAACTAGTTTGTTGAATTGCATGAGAGCAACTAAAATTTATAACAGGTAAGGTAAGATCAAAATTTTATATAAGCTTAGATCATGAGGCGTATCAAAAGTTGCAGTGTTATCCATTGTTTTTGGGTCATCCTGTATTAACAGATTCATAAAACATGGCAAGTTTATTCATAACATGAATGGACTAACAATATTTACATCTAGCAAAATATACAAATACATTATCGATTTTATTTATTCGGCACACACGGTCGGTGCGATTTGTTTGATAAGAAAAGTATTTTTCTCGGGATTTTATGTGGCAAATAACATCTAGTTTTTGAGTTTATAAGAATAGATCGCAAACCTCAGATTATTTATTGAATAGGGATGTTTCCTGGGTCAAAAAGCAAGAGTTTTAATTAGTCCGTCAGTTAACTTATCAAAAAATACTCTACACGTATTTTTCACTTTTTCAAACTAATGAAAATTTAAAGAGATAAAGCGCGCCAAAGTTCATAAGAAGAGGCCCGTGACGTCAATGCGTGCATAAAAGTGCCGCACGTTGTGACGTCGTGCGGAACTTCAACGCACCATAAGTATGTAATTATTTGTTAGATTGACAAATAAAAATATATGTGTCCAATATTTTTTGATATTAAACATGACGGACTAAAAAAATTTTTTTAGGAAACTAGCCTATTAGGTAGGCTTGCTGTGAATCTAGAATCTGTATCGCGAAAAGACAGTCCGAGAGTCAGACCCGGTCGAGTTAACTGCACATATAGCAGCCGTGACGTCACATCGACGGTCTGGTACGGACGGGGCGAACGCGGCGGAAAGGGGTCATCCATAAAGTACGTCACACGTTAAGTGGGGGGGAGGGGGTCGACAAAGTGTGACATGGTGTGACAAGGGGTGGGAGGGGTCTTAAGTTTCGTGACATCACATTTCAATTGTTTCAAATATTTGATATAATGTTGATTTCATAAAAAAAACACTTAATTTAAATGGGAATAAAACTAATTTCGGACTGCTGTTTTAATTTAATAATTTTTCGATGTAAAATTGCAAAACATGTGACGTCACACTAGGGGGGGGGGGGGGTCTCAGAAATGTGACCACCTGTGACAAGGACGGGGGGGGGCTCAAAAAATCATGAAATTCGTGTGACGTACTTTATGGATGGCCCCAAAGGTGTGCGAGCAAGTGAAAGGGAAAGTCGTTTAGCTTACTTAGCCGACACAGTTTTTCATAGTGTTTGTATAGTTTGTACAAAACAATGGAAAACACCGTCAGCTATGCATTGCAGAAGTTACTACAGTATCTCGTATCATATAAACCGTATGTGCCTAATCGTTAAAGTCCAATTTTGAACATGTCGGTGCAAAAAGTATGCTTCATTTGAAAATCATACAATTTAAAGTTTTCTTCTCGTTTGCTTATTCATAAACGATTCGTTTTGCTAGCGGACAGTCAAATTTTGACTTAATTTCCATAGAATTAGAGCTATATTTAACTGCCCGAGCATATGTCGATAAAGGTTACTTTACTGTCATTATCGCTGTCAAAAAGTTAATAACATGTGAACCAATTTGAAAAGGCTTTTTTTTTAATTTTTAATATTATAAATGCGAAAGTAACTCTGCATGTCTGTCTGTTAGGCTTTTACTCCTAAACCACTTAACCGATTTTGACGAATTTTCGTGTAGAGATAGTTTAAGTCCCGGGAAAGGACATACAATACTTTCGTAAAGTGGTCCTAACACTCTGTCATATGCTTTAATTGGTTCTAATAAGGTGCATTTTGCAGCTGACATTTATATTTCGAAGTTTTACCTGAATACCGCGGTTTGGTTTAGATGCAGTTTTTTTTGCGCACAGCGAGTTCACAATTCCGTTTGCAGTAAAGGTCATATTAACGCGCTAGTAAAACACTGTGGTTCGAAAGCAACGTTGGTATTTGCGCACAGCGTAGGTTTTATACGTTTAACAATAAAGGTCACAACATAACGCGCTAAAAGAAGTACTTTTCGGTCGAAGCAACGTTTGTATTTGCGCTCAACGTAGTTTCTATTCCGCTGCAGTAAATTTCACTCTAGCGTGCCGAATTCAACGCGCTAAGTCCCATTGTTGCAACGTTAGTTTTTGCGCACAGCGTAGGTTCTATTCCGTTAGTAATAGAGTTCACACTAGCGTGCTGAGTTCATGCGTGTCGTGGCTGAGGTCAATGGTGGCGGGCGGCACACCTGGGGTGGCGGCGCCTTCGCCCGGCGGCGTGCTGGTTGGTGGCCTGGAAAGAAAAAGAACAGACATGAGAAAAAAAATGTACTAATTTTGGAGGAAATTAAATCGAATCAACGCCCTTTATAAAGAAGAAGACGTAGGTAAGTTTTCTATTGATCTAGTAAGAAAAATAGTAAGTAACAGTTCTATTTGTTATCATGCTTTTTATGACAACAATGATCATCTATTTGCCATTATATGCCTCCACTTGTATAGTTTCAGATTTTGCACGTAGTTTGAAATTAATTGAACTGATCGTTTCATTATTTGAACAGTCAATGCATTTATTTTTCTTAAGCCTTATTGGAGATATGACTTCTCATCATCATCATAATATCCGCCATTGGCAGCCTACTGTTGGACATAAGCTAAGCCCCAAGAAACGCTCTTTTCCTCCGTCACTGCCCTAGCAGTAGCTACTGCTAAGGTAGTTGCAAGCAAGAATGGGGAACATGTTTCCCATTCTAGTTTCAAGCGTTACAACTCACCTAATAATATAAGACCCTCCTTGCTGAGCGTTATAGGATGAGTATAGGGTGCCCCAGCCATGTTCAGATTCCCCAGCCAAGTATTGGTCAATTGACTCATCAATCATCATATCCGCCATAGTCAGCCTACTGCTGGTCATAAGCCCCCAAGGAGCGCTATTTTCCTCTAGTCATTGCCCTAGCAGTAGCGTGTGAGACGCTCTTTTCCGACATGTTCCCCGTTCGAGTTTCAAGCGTTATAACCACAGATCACAGAAACTAAAGGGAGATGTGACAAGGGGGCGTGGCCGGTGTCGCATCAATATGCCCAAAAACAGAACACATTGCTTGCTCGTGACAGCAATAATGTAAACAGTTTACATTGCTTGCGTAGTACTAATATCGCAGTTGATAATGAGCACATACTTTGATTACTTCGTGTGTGTGAATTTCTAATGCGACACTGAGTTTCGAACTCAGCGCATTAGTTGGCATCTCTCTATATCTCTATGGTTTCAACACTCACCTAATAATATAAGGCCCTCCTTGCTGCAGCAGCGTTATAGGATGCGTATACGGCGCCCCAGCCATGCCATGGAAACTCGAGATTCCCCATAGTCAGCCTACCGCTGGTCATAAGGCTCCAAGAAGCCCTCTTTTCCTCTAGTCACTGCCTATCAGTAGCGTGGGAGACGCTTTTTTCATGTTCCCCATTCGAGTTTGAAGCGTTTCAACACTCACCTAATAATATAAGGCCCTCCTTGCTGCAGCAGCGTTATAGGATGCGTATACGGCGCCCCAGCCATGCTGTGGAAGCTCAGATTGCCAAGCCCAGTGTTGTTCAGATGTCCGTTGCCCAGTAACACGCCATTCGACGTGTTGAGGTTCGGCGCGGCAGCCAGCTCTTGCGTGCGAAGAGCTTTGACTAGGTTCGTCTTCTCTTTCTGCCACACGAACACGTTGTGCACCATCGCGCAGCCGCAGAAGACTATTCCCACTCCGATAAACACTGACGTCACGATCGCCGGCGTTGAGTGGAACTGGATGAAGGTGTACAGGATTATGCCTGGAAGGTGTAAATGAAAATGAATTATTTATTTGCTTTTAAGGTGGAAGATGGTAACATAATGGGTTGACCTCACGTCAAAAGAGAAAAAGGGTTTTTAGTAAAATAGATCTATTCGTTTCTAATATCAAAGACAAGTCCCGTTCGTTCTTTCGTTCGTTTCAGCCAAGACGTTCACTGCTGGATAAAGGTCTCCCCCAAGGTTTTCCATAATGAACGGTCCTGCGCTGCCCGCATCCAGGCTCTTCCCGCGACCTTTACCAGATCGTCGGTCCACCTAGTTGGAGGCCTGCCCACGCTACGTCTAAAATAGTCGTCTAAAATAATATAGACCTATTCGTTTCTAATATCAAAGACAAGTTCCGTTACCCCTCTTGTACTAAGCTAATATGCTTGTGTTACGAGTGGGTTCACCACAATAATCGGCGGCGGGATTCGAACCCGCTCTCCTCGGATGTCGAGTCGGCCAATCTGAGACTTTCACCGTTCGGCTATCGTGACTTCATTTACTATCACCAGTTGGCGTCACTGGCGAGTTCATTCCTGTCACTCACTAGTGGCGCCAAATAGTGAGTCCAACTACAATAGAGCCATCATTTGATGGGTCTTCTGTCCTCGCTCATTCAGATTATTACACCTGATTGAGTTAACTGCGCACCTGGCAGCGGTGACGTCACATTGATGCTCTGGTACGGAACAGTGCGAATGCAGGAAAGTGTACGAGTGAATGCGAGGGAGAGTCGCATTCCAGCGAGGTGCACGGTTAGTTTGATTTAGTTGTGTTGTGAGGCTATATGTATCTAAATATATAAAAGGAGAAACTGACTGACTGACAGATCAACGCACAGCCTAAACGGCTAAACGTAGGCACTTGAAATTTGGAAGGAACGTAGCTTAGGTAGGTACCGTAGAGGTGCACTAAGAAAGGAATTCCCGAAATTCCCACGAGAACGGGAGTAAGCGCGAAAAAACATTTGTATGAAAAAATCTGAACCGCGTAAGATAGAAGGGGGTAAAACGGGATCCACGCGTACGAAGTCGCGGGCGGCCGCTAGTTTTTATAATAATTCTGTTTTGCTTAAGGTCAGCTGGGAGAGAATGCCACATGGCATTAAGCTCGCCTTTGTGTAGGTACGGATCATTCTTATGTATGTGCAATAAAGTCTTTAAATAAATAAATAAATTAAAGCAATTAAGTAAAACACTGACCTGTTAAAAATACTGGTATTGATATAAAGAAGCCTCCGACGGCGCACACGCGGGTGATCGCTGACTTCTGGAGGTATTTGTTTGATCTGAAAATAAACAAACAGTAATTATTACTAATTGAACCACAACTAGGTACGTACTTTATTATTGTTAGAGATATAAATAAGATAAAAATTATGCCGGGTTCGTTCTTTTCTCGAGTGAAAAACAAGTTACCGATTGCCTTTTAAGAAAAACTTTTAAGAGAAACTAAAAAAGAAAAGCAAAAAGGCACTAATAGAAGACACTTCACCACTTTAGTAGAGATTTAAAGTTAGAAGAAACACTGCGAATTCCAATACTCGCGCGATTTGAGTAATTTGACTAACTTACTCGACAGAAAAAAATGTTTTATAACTTTAAAGTTAGGATGTTAAAAAATCCTAATGGCGTGCAAGAATGGATGGATAACTCATCAAAACATGTCATTTAAGTTTATTAAACAAGTCTAGTTTCTTTGGTAAACTAGCTCATGAGGTGTAGTCTACCTCTAGTCACGTATTTTTCTGATCTTATCATAAAGATAGGGCTTAATAGCAATGACCACGTTCTGAAGTATAGCATCTGCGATTGTTCTATGATTAGTATAATGCCTTGATCACAGGTAACGAGCAAACGGGCGAGACAGTGCTTTCGGCCGAGTACTCGATGTGTATGTACAATACGCCGAGTGCTCGGCCGAGCGCTCGAGTATGTGACTCGCTCACTGTCTCGACCGAGTAAACATTTTACTGTCTTGCCAGTTTACTCGGTACGTGTGATCAAGGCTTAATGATCTTAGATAAATTATTTCCTTGCGATCACATGCACAACATATTTTAATACGTGTCTTTCAATAGAGCGAGAATTTTCATCCATATATGATTGAAAAGTCAAAAGATATCTAATTAGATACTATACCCTATTAGACCTAATAGAGGCCCTTGCGTGCACTAAATTGGTTGGAGGTGCCCTATTCCTTACTAAAAGGGATGTCTTTGAAATGGAGTGATTTGACCACATTGGAATTCCCGATACCTACTTGATTTTTGTGTACCTAATTTAATAATAATATACAAATTGTGTTGCATGTGGTCATAGGTCTATGTAGTGTTACGTACGGGTAATTTAGTTTTTCTCTTGAACAGTCAGCGTCAAATAGTTTGTGACACCTAAAGTGGCCAAAAAGTCGACAACACAACCTTATTCCAATTTTAATAAAAAAATTGGCCAAGTGCGTGTCGTGCCACGCGCAGTGTAGGGTTCCGTAGTTATCCGTCGTTACCACAATATATTTCAGAAGCATGCAATTACTTCATCTAAAGTAACTTTTCATATTTTTCTTCTAAGGATTTTTTACTGGTTAAGAAATTTTAAAATACATGAGTCAAATAACTATTACTCTTAAACTAACTGATGTATATTAACCGTTATAGTTTTCCTTGAAAGTTCATGAAAAGCAGTATTATTATTATTATTAGTAGTGATTGAAATAAATAATTATTTATTTATTTATTTATTATTACGAATTTTTCAAGATTTTTCAAGCCAACAGTGTAAACTACTAATTTCTATGGCATTAAGCTAAAGTAAACTCTGGAGGCGTGCGCTTAGGCGGACTCATAGCAATATGATATCGTCGGGTAAACCTCACACATCCGACGTTTAACGTTTCACGTTAGCAGTTCCGATCCGACGGATGTGCAGTAATAACATCTTCGTTGGTTTTATCGAGCGATACTTAGTTAACAGTCGGGAGTTAAAAGTTGTCTATCTACACTTAGGTTGGGTTGCACCAAACTCATCCAAACTCCATACAAAAAACACCGGTTATCGTTATACACTCAACATCAAATAAACCGCACCTTCCGCGACGCGAACTTTAAAGATTTTCTTCTGACACAATCATGGTACCCCAACAATATTGGTGTTATTTGAAAGCCCAATAAATATCCTTAAAGAAAAATACATTTCATTTCTAAATAAATTATTAACATTTACCATAAATGTGACTTGAAAATAGACCTCACTATGGGCTCACCTCTGGGATCAATTAGACCAATTTTCATGGTTATAAAACCAAATAAAGATCTCACGTGTCCTCTTTAACAGATGGATAGCGATTAATCTCAACTTAACAGTTTTATAGACATAAAAAATGGCTATAGCGTAACTACCTATTTTTTGAAGAAGTGACTCTGGATCCTTGTAAAGACACATTTTTGGGGTAAAAACCTTTCCTTTAATGAAATGAAGTTTAGAACTAGGCTTTCAAATGGTACCAACGTTGGTGGGAAGTGGGGATGCATACGTTTGATAAGTGCTTGTCGCGGGAGGTGCGATTTATTTGATGCCGAGTGTAGTTACGGTCAAAGTTAGGTGGTACAACTCAGCCTTAGATTAAGTTGCACCACCTTATTTTAACTGGTGTTTTTTGTATGGAGTGTGACAGACTTTTCACGTTTGTTAAAGTTAAAGTAAGATGGTACAACTCTGCCTTATTATTTTACTGCTAAAGTTTGCAACTTTTTGAGATCGTTTGTAGAAAGTAGGTAATCAATTTTTAGTGACATACGTATTATAAAATTACAAAAATCAAAATGATGCTAAAGCTAATGCAATAAATGTTTGTATTGCGTGGGGAACGAACCTGCGACCTCTGGCATAGTTATAAAAACCGTTGGCAAAGAGACAGTTGTGTCAACGGTTCTACACCTGTCCGTTACAGTTCGTTGCATTGCAGTAAAAATAGGGATAGGTTATGGAGGCAACGGGACACCATGCTTAGCATCGTGGCTCTTATATTTTTGTATTAGGTGTGATTTTGCAAAAAAAAATAATCATACTCATGTGCTGTTGACTGTACTTTCCATTGATAAAAATCCGAAAATTACTTAATTTATTGTAGTGACAACTAAAAGGACCAAAAAATTGACAACACAACCTTATTCCAATCGTAACAAAGACATATTGCGAACTTTTTGGCTGCTTTGGGTGCCACGAACTCTTTGATACTGCCACATGAGTAAAGAATACTGCTCTACCATACCATGCATTGATACTTTTGATACCACACTGCAAACTTACATTTGCAGTTAGATCGTACGGGAACACGTGTTCAACAACTGCAAGACTTTGGAACAAGTGCAATGGACTATGAAATGGTGGACTCTAACTCTACCATTGCTAGGCGATGTAGACGAATATCATCGTGTCATTTGACTCCAAATAAGGATAGTAACAAAAATTACGGAACTTGCATTGATGTTTTTGGATTTATATCGCGTACAGTCGATGAAATGCTCCTAATGCTCCTACAGCAGTGGCATTAGGTTAAAACAAATATAGTTACTTCACTGGCCATTTAAAATAATACAAACCCACACGCTCTTCCGCGTACAAATTATACTTATGTAAGTAATCATACCACTAATCTGAGACCGTTTGCCAAAACAATATGTTAATCCTTTGGGTCTGTAGGCCAATTGGTCGCTCTAAGTCGACTTTCAAGTTTGAGAACTGCTCATGCATTGCCAAAAACGATTCAAGGTCTGGTGATCGGATCTTGAAGAAATAACGAGTTTAACATTTCAAAGTATATTTTATGATAACTGCTTAATTCTTTACACGCCACGTGTCATTTTATTTCTGTAATATGTAAGTATTTAAGATAATTTCAATTTTCCACAGTTTTTGTTACAAACTGAAAATCCCCCTTTAGCGTATTATATAATTAAAAATTTTCATACCTATTCAGTGTCATACACGAATAGAGGAAAAATATTCCTCCACAGCATCAAGCCACTCAGGCGGACGTAAGATAATGAGGGTTTTCGCGATTGAAAAATCCGCCAGATGGCAATACGTAGACGGGAGGTCCAAATGCTGCATGATTGGTGGATTTTGACATATCTGTCAATGTCATGTCAAAAATAACCAATCATGCAGCATTTGGACCTCGCGTCTACGTATTGCCATCTGGCGGATTTTTTAATCGCGAAAACCCTCATTCTAAGCTTTTAGCGAGTTTCGCTACCCTACTTACTTAATAGATTCCTCCTTTAAATTTTACTACATGACTACAAATCTAAACCACGGTAATACTTAGTACCTACTTATTACCGTGTCTAAACTCTGTATTTGACGTCCTTTCCTGAAAGGAGTTCAAATTGAAACTTTTGGACGTTACAGAGTTTAGATTTGTGGAAACGTAGTCTCATCATCATCATCTCAGCCACGTCTCAGCCATAGGACGTCCACTGCTGAACATAGGCCTCCCCCAATGCTTTCTATGCTGCCCGATGAATGTAGAGTCTATCCAATCTATAAATATTTTCTTGGGAATACCTTTTTACTCGTATGAAATAGGTACTTAGGTATTTTGTGCTATCACGAGTTTTATGTTCTGAAATATAAGGTCTAGAGCGAAGGTTAAAGAATTCATTTAACCATTAGAACAACCAGCAATGCATGTATGCAAACAATGCGCGATGAAATACTCTAGGATAAGATTATGTTATCAGCGGGCTTCGCCGCGTCGCGCCTTATTCGTAAGGCCAGCTGACTCGACCGGTTTTACTCTCCGTCGCTACTCTATACAACGAATTCCAAGCAACAGGTACGTACTATAGTTGTGACACTGCTTTCCAAACTTTCCTAAGAACGCAAACTGCAGAGAGTCTTGCATTTCGTTGTATTTTGCAGACATAACATCTTGTCTTGACATAGTATGGTTTGGTAAAGCACATAATAATTTGGTAGGTAGGTACAAACAATATTATTTCACGAACTTAGGATGATAATAAGAAAACACTATCTCGTCAATTCATCAACATTTAACGTTATTTAATTACTTAACTAATGTTAAATTAAGCTTAATTTTATATGTCTTTGATTTTTGTATTAGTTCATGATCATGATAGAAAACTTGCCTACTTTTAAAGGATTTGTGAGAAACGCTACGAATTCTGATTCTGAATGTATCCGAATCTCATTATTATTTTATGACTTTAATTTCTTGCAGCCCCCTGAATGAAAAAGGCCAGTTTTGAAACCGCTGGGCAGAGCTAAAGCAATCGTGAACATTCCTCGTTCGCTCCAAACCGTGAGATTTTGTTTTGCGTGTCACGCGGGCTAAAGGCGGGAACGGCCGCCATTGTGAAGTTTTGTTTCACGATATGTTCTGAAATCAGTCTTAACTGTGCCGCGATTTATGGTCAGTGGGCTAGTAAGGTTTGGATTAAAATTAAAAAGATCCTATTTTTTATGTAGAGTCGACAGCACATCAACCTATACATTTTTGTTGCTTAATAGCCTGTATTACAGCGAGATAAGACTGTCGTCCGTACCTAGGCACCACTTTGGGACAACATTTTGGTTGAAAATAGGCTGTAAATGTAGAGTTTTTTGTCCCTGATGGATCATACATAGTAATAGGTACCTAACTCTTAGGAATTATGAAAACTTTTACATTAAGTAGGTACTACGTAGGTACCCAGCTACTTTCTGAAATTATTGAAGCTGTTCAAAAGTGCATTAAATATTATTTACAGATTAAAATCCGAATATTGCATTAAAAGTATGTACCTACCGAAATCTGGTTTCACTTCAGCGGCTGGCTTAAAGAATTTTATGTCTCAACTTTCATATAAAATTAGCTGAGTTTATGTGAAAACGCATTGCGAGACGATCGAATTTCGCAAAAGTATGCTTGCTTATGTATTCCGTCGTATGTATTACGAAAAACACTTAAATGTTATCACTTTCTAGATATAAATTCCACTAGTTACTGGATAATACCTACAAAATGTAATCTACTGCAAAAGCAACTTTTTGGGTGAAATTTCTCCTAAGAAATGGTAGAAAGCGATAGATCTTTTACTACATTTCCTCAATAAATAAAAAAACTTACACGTGTATAAAAAAGATGCAGCTAAACAAAATACCGCCAAAAAAAGAAGAAAAAACCATTCGAAACAGATCACACACGCACCATAAATTCCTGTTCCCCGACGCCGTGAAAAAAAAGAAAAATGTCCTTGACCAAGGTCGCCCTAGTGAATGAATGTCCCGATTATATCCGGGCATCAATCGGATGAAAAACAACAATCTACTTTAAGCAAAGAGAAACAGAGTTTATACTCCTATAATCAAATCCATCATCCATATTTGTAGAGATAGTTTTATGTTGATACAGCTATATCTTTCTTTTTATCATGGTATAAGTATTATCTCAAATTGTTTGTGCCGCATCAATTCGTTTGGTAGATTAATAAATAAATATTTTAGGTCATCTGACCTACCAGTTATCAATTTTCAATTTTTTCACCTCCCAAACGATTATAAAATTCCTCGGCAGAATCTAACGACCCAAAATTGCTTGTATTAACAAGCAATTTAGCAAGCAAGCAAACTCCCAAAAGTTCCAAATATAGCGCAATTAAAGTACCTAACAGTCACGATCGGTGTGTGTAATTTAGAGATTTTCACTATTTCTACGTAAGTTTTGGTTTTAAATACAATCATGTCTAATTTATTTGCCTCATCCTTTGAAGATTTACGCATACTTACGAATTTTTAGATTTGTGTCTTATTTGATTGTTAAGTATTTTTGGATATTTTAATACTTATGATCCCATCGTGAATCGTATTACAAACGCCAAGCCCAGAAAAGAGGGTTATTCTTGTTTACCCAGAAAAGTCTTGTAAAGCTTACAAACAAAGACTTCAGCGTCATGAAAATCTACTTGCTGCATCCCATCTAAATTCTAAGAACTCTACATTTAAGCTCAGAATAAAGCGAATAGTTAGCATCAATTTGAATATTGAACTTTTTTGTAAAAGAATCGAGATGACACATCACTGGCTGTCCAGAACCAAAACTGGCAATCCAATCTGATAAAAGCAGCTGGCTGATCGCAGATAGGTAAAAAGAAAAAAAGAGGTTCACCCAATATTTTATTTTTGCTGCTCTAAAGTTAAACTGTTAAACCAGCAAGGAAGCGCGTTATGAACAAACCTCTTGACTTCATCAGTGTTGAGATTGTTCCCTCATAACCATTACCGTTATCCATAGGTGATTCATGATCACTCAAGTTTATAAATAGTTAACATAAGCCTAACACGTGCCATGGTATTGTTGCGGCCATTGTTAATTAGAATGCACATTACGATTAGTGGATGAAAATAGAAGATAAACAATGGTTGGATTATACCTAATTGTTATACGAATTAACCAGACTTCTAATGCCATCCATTATGAGTATCATGACATAGGCCGGGTCTCCAGGGCGCGTTTGGCCCTACACATTCAACAAAAACATCTCAACATTCAACATTTTTTGTAGGTTTGCTATCCTGTCAAGGTAAAGCGGTTTCGCACTACGTCCAAGCCAAATCCGTTAAAATATGGATCTAGAAAAGTATTAACCGAATCAGTGCCTGAGATATGGAAGCGTGACGTGGAGGTTGTTTTGTGACGGTCAAACGTCAGCGAGACTTCAGTGGGTCAAGACAAAGTGCAAATTATAATCGCAAACCAGTCGAAAAGTGGTCGAAAAGCCCCTTTTTTGTATGGAGTTTTGACGGATTCGATTTTCGATTCGATCAAAAAGTGCGTTTTGTCTAGGGGGGCAGCCCCCCACAAAACGCACTTTTTGATCGATTATAATTTGCACTTTGTCTAGACCCACAGATTTGTAAGTTCTGTCACTTCATAATCTGTCAATGTCACCCCTCCTGCCCCCCTAGACAAAACGCACTTTTTGATCGAATCGAAAATCGAATCCGTCAAAACTCCATACAAAAAAGGGGCTTTTCGACCACTTATCGACTAGTTTGCGATTATAATTTGCACTTTGTCTAGACCCACAGGCCGCTCCCATACTTCAGACACTTAGCTACTAAGTTAAAAACGCTATACCTATCTAGTCAAATCGTATGTCGGAAATTGAATCTAGCAGGTAAACTACAACAAATATTTATACGACGGTTATACGACGACTCCAGACCGTATTTTCACGTGTTCGTATCGGAACGTACCTACGTGAAAGAAAGAAAAAATTTTTTTTTTCACTAGTGCGAAACCGCTCTTACTACGGTAATGGTAAACTGATATCATCAACATACTCGTAAGAGTGGTTCCAGCTTTGGGCTCACAATAATAGCGTGTTAAACAGCTCCCCAACCGTGGCAGAGACCAGCTACTGTCCAGACCAGATGACCAAAGCAACCAGAGCGGAAAAGAGGTGTCAGGTGACCACCGTGACGAGTTAAGCTTAATAACCACTCTTGGTTACGGCGAAAGCAGACACTTAGAGTCTAGCCGTGGTCTAGCGCTCAAATGAGCCAATCAACTTGCCAATCCTTTTGTGAGCAGTGTTCTCTTTAGTCTTTAAAGATGTTGTTATTATGTTTATTGTTACATAACTAAGTATTTAATTACGTAATAAGGTAAAAAACCTGTGTAATTAAAATAAAATAAATAAATAAATGAGTCAGTGCTTGAAGTATAGAAGCAGCTTGGGATGATAGTTTATGCTTCTTCAAACGTCAGCGAGACTTCGATTTCTTTCAGCTTTGAATGCTCTGTAACGTCATCAAGTCCCTTCCGTACCGCTCCCATACCTCTCAGTTATGCGCTGGACTTAGTGACTGAGAGTGACAAAAGTCATAAAACTCGTTTATTTTTGCAAATTGGCTTTTACACGTCCCAGTATTAACCCTACCACTGCTTCAGGACAATAAATGGGCCAGTGCTGAGAAGCAGCGCAAGAATCTCACGCCCGTATTCACAAACGATGCTTGCTTAAGTGAAGCAGCAAATCGAACGCACAGCGTTGAATAGAGCTCTATGATTGGTTCGTGTGGGACCCTGTGCGTCTACGTGCCCTGTGAGACATCATAGTATTTTTTGTGAATACGGGCGTCAGTCACCTTTATTCCCATCCACCCCTTTTAACTTTGCCACCGGGGTGGTGACAAAGTGACAATTGTAAACACCGTAACGGAATCACTGGAGCGGAAAATACAAGAGATTTCAAAGATGCAATAGGAGTAGCTATACTTACACAAGATACTTTAGATAAGATAAACTCTACAACCGCGAGGTCTCTATCTACCATATAAAGCAAACCATCGATGTGTTATGCAAAATGCCCATTAACGGGCAAAGACTGCGCGTGGGCAAGCTAGTTTTGCCCAGTGACCCCGCGCCGCCCACGAGCTAGTGTCAACTTTGCTTCTTTAGTTTGACATTCCGACATTTTTCTGTGGGGTAGTCATTTTGCTAGATGAGGTATTGATCTCGGATTTTGTGACGTACCGAAGGCGAAGCCATTGCAAGAAGCATTTTTAGAATAATGCATAATGGAAAACCTCATATCTAATTGTATAATTTGAGACTACAGCAATAAACTGTGTAAACAGTAAGTACCTACCTAAACAGCGAAGACGTAACTGAAAAAGGATAAAGGCGACCATTCTAGTAAAAAGAGCTTAAAATGGTATTTTGCGCGGAGAATCCATCATTTCTCAAGTGATCATGAAAATGTAACTGTACTTAGGTACTCGTATTTTACCTTTTGTACGAGTTTATCAAGAAACAAAACCCTGAAAAAGGGTCTATTCCACTTAGATCACCTGGATTAGATCTAGGTGATCATCCATGGGTGATCAAAGGACTGTTAAAGTGCCGACTTAAGTCCACTTTCTGGGTGATCTAATCCAGGTGATCAAAGTGGAATAGACCTCCAGAAGTGGTGTGTCTACTTGCGAAAAGTCGCTGCCAGAAACCAAATGCGAAATGCGGAAGACAGTAAAACGGCGCTTTTTCTGAAGACCTGTGTCCAGCAAACGTAGTCCACTTAAAACACCCGCACGAATAGCACCTGGCCTCGAAGCACCTATCGATATTTTGTTCTTTCTCGTGGATAAAAATGTAAAAATATGAAATCTACAAATTCCGATATCGATAAGTGCTCTTCGTGGACTAGGCCAAGTTCTATTCGTGCGGGTGCTATTTGGGCGGGTGCTCTAAGTGGACTACGTCATCCAGCAGTGGCAAGTTACAGGCAGCAGCTGGTAAAAATTATGTCCACAGTTTCATAGCAACTTAGAAATGAGAGATCCTTGAAGACATTGTTAGCAAAGCCAATACCTTGGCCGTATTCGTGCTAGCGATGATAAAGACGTTAAGCATCTTGACAAATATGTGCAATGTACATTTAATTTTAGAATGTAACTAGGTCATAATAATTTGAAGTTAAAATATTTTAATGACAATTAAAGAATTTCAACTTCAACGCACTTAATAATCATTAATAGAAACTGTCTCTATCAGCAATTACTTAATGTTAATAAAAACAAGTTGTGAAACGTAGGTTTTATACAAAATATGAACAATGTTATTTCTATTAAAAGTAGTGTCATTGAAAATTAACGCGTAGGAAAACCTTGTCGATCCATTTACATAAACATTATGTAAATCGCGTTAACTAGGTAATCTTAACTAAGTTATAGGTACGAGACGACGAACACCTAACTAAGGTAGGTCAACATTTCAAGAAGCCTACCTACCTTACTATTAAAAATAGTAGTAGGAATATCTAACCTACTTATACATGCAAAGCATAAGTAATCACAGTAAAAAAGTAGCAAAATTAGAAAAAAACACATACATTTATCTAAATACATACAAGCAAAGGCAAATACAGAGGTACAACAGAAGGCTTTGAATAAGTCAATGTGTATGCATGGAAACCATACAAGTAGTTAAAGGTTATAATTAAATCAATGCTGACTGAAGTACGTAATAAAAAGAAATATGTAGAGTGACTGGCAGTCAACAGCCTGAAAATATAAACATTCAAACTACGTTCATGTTCCAAAAAAAATGTACAATGACATTTGATGGAGTTATGCTTTGTAATCTGCATGTTTTTTTTAATCGGACCTTTGCGTCTAAATCTGAGTCGTATAAGCCCGTTACAATAGCATACCAAATGATTTTTTGCTCATACATTTGCCCAGAAATAGCATCAAAGCAACTAAAAGGCATTCCTGCCTCCCTTTCTTTCGGAACATGTAAGAAAAAGACAGGCTCTACAAAGAATGTTCCAATTTGTATGGCAGATGATAGCAGTTACGAAACACGGAGATTGATATCTTAATGCATGGACCTATAAAAAAAGTCGGACGGAACTCGCGCTACAACAAAACTGTGACGCAAAATTTTGGCGTTTGTCTATTGTGTGAGTGAATTTAGGGATGCCATGTTAGCCAAAACATTTTACCCATTTATTTTAAGAAAAACATAGATCGGCAGATGTTACTTGGAAATGTCGACAGAATTATTCCGTGCCATTTTAAAAGGATGAAAGGTGTATGCGTTGAGGTAGGCGCGAAATTTTCAATGTTCAAATTTTCTTACATTGTTTGCAAGTCAGTGTGTCAGGGTATGTACATAATGTTGATCAAAAATGATTCACGCAGTTACAAATTACGAATCTTGTGTACATTATAATCATAATCTTATGCATCATCAATATATTATTATTATCTCTGATAGATTTTTTTTAACATACAACCTGACACTGACTTGCAATCAATGTAAGAAAATTTGAATTTCGCAGTTCCACATTTTTGGGAAGGATCAAATTTGCCTATGAAAATATATCCCATTAAAACACAATTATTATGATAAATTATTTTATTTCCATAGTATGCGTAATAAATAACTAAAAAGTCCTAAAATTATTATTAATTTCCCATATTTCGGGTAATTTTCCCACGTAAATAACTGAGAACACTGGTCTTTGACGTATTATTTTTTCGAGTGAATGACGTTTGATTTCAATTAATTTCAATATTTTAATGTCGGGAAATAAGTGATTGGATTATTATTTTGCCTGTGAAATGTGATTCCTTAATTTTTGTTTGTTCGATCAGAACGGTTTTTACACAATTTCATCACACAAGACATGTCGTATTCGTGTTGTTTTTTCGCTGCTTAAATGTGTCAACTGTGTGAAGTTTGCACTCGAAGTGGTGTATCAGGGTGTGAATGTGTGCGTGCCGGCCTGTACGTACAGGCAAGCTGGTGTATCCTAATGTCACAGTATTTTGTTGATGAGAATCCGTCCGACTTTTTTTATAGGTCCATGTCTTAATGAAGGAGTCCCACGCAGATTGTAACATCCATTTGTGATCAAATTAAATCATTTGTTAGAGAATGTTTACATTCGTTCTCTACATAATATATTTTTCTCTAGCCATATTATTATGCAAAAAATTTAACCCTTTCAAAAAGATTAAGGGTGTGCAAAATGTTTTGGCAAATAATTTAGGATATACAGTGTGAGTCACGTTAAAGTGTACATATGCAAATAGATGAAACTAGACCTATTTTTATCGACAAAAAAGAGGTCAAAAATTTTTTGAGATTTTTTTTTAATTTTTTATAGAATTTTTTTTCTTCCAGTTACTTATTGTAAAGAAAACGTAATAACTTTTAAACTAAGCGGTATATCCTGATGAAATAAAAACAATAATAATGCTAAATAACAGGCGATACTAAAAAATACATAAAATACACAAAAAATGCCAAAAAATAATAAAAAATGATACTTTTTGAAAAAAATCTGCTTTAAAATTCGTGTTTTTTTTGTTATTTTATAAATTTATCCAAAAAATGCCCCTATAACAGGTGGTTTTTATTACTTTTTATTATTCTCTATCGTATTATCTTTGTAAAACCAAAAATCGCATGTCTCTATCCCTATCACAACATTTGCTATGAACGTTTGAACAAAGGCCTGCCACAACATTATTCTCCGCTATAGGTAGAGACAATTTTAATTTTAACTAAAATTCTTATTTTACTTTGAAATCTTTTGNCACAAAATATTACGACAAATCTCTATCTTTGGTAGGAATCCTATCTTAGGATAAATAACTCTTGCATAGATACAATATTAATTCAGGCTAGTTTATTTCTACGTATAATATCATAATATTCTCTACAATTAAATTCTATAACGAAAAAAAAAATTCAGGCCAACCAACATACTCCTAATATAATAGAGTGGTATGAGTTGACCAATTAATGTGAACAAGGAAGTTTAAATACCTTCTTTTTATTTGAGTGTAGTTATCTGATCCAAGGATCCTTATTAGACCCACGAAAAGGTTTTATTTCGAGCGAGACGATTATTTCTTTAGACAAATATGTGCGTTAGTCATGATACAAAAAACTGCAGACGAATACCTCAAGGATGTAAGTCATTGTTATACGACCTTCAGGGAAAGCAGGTAGATTGTAATTCGCTAGAGAATTGTACAGCAGCGTTGCCAGTTTTTTTTTTCGCCAAGTCGGGACTTAGGTACTTTTTGAGTGAAAATAGCGGGATTCTTCCGTCAGAAGCGGGACATAGTAAAAAAACGTATAATATAATCAAGGTTTTCAAATATTCGTCTTTTTATTTGACATAAAATTACGTTTACGTGACAATAGATAGCAAAATTAGCCATAGAAAATGTATTTTAACAAAAAAATAATTTTTTAAATCAGATTTACTCTATCGTTTAATTCGTCTTTAGAATAAAAAAAGAAAAAAAATAACAAAAATCGAAATTAAAAAAGTTTTATTCTTTAGAATAATATGGCGTTTCAAACAATAGTCAGTGCCCCGATTACGCTAATTTTAACGTCTCCAATACAGACGCGCTTCTTCGATTCTGCGATACGGATTGGTCAAAACAGTTGACGTCAGCTGTTTTGATAATCGGGGCTCTGGTGAAGTGAGTGTCTCTCTCCGAAAAGCGGGACCGAGCCTGTCCCGCGCGGGACATTTAAATTTGATTAAAAAATCGGGACGTCCCGCCAAAATCGGGACGTCTGGCAACGCTGTTGTACAGACAACGGCATTCCAGTTAAACATCATGGGATCATAAAGGAGTTGTAATTGAGGCCACTTTCCAACAAAACAATATAATCTGATAATATAATATTCTGTCTGTACAATCGGGAACTGCGCGAGCGAGTCAATTTTAAAGCTTATGGTGCGAAAGATTTGGGTTAAAACTGTATGTAAAATGGTGAAATAGGTCGATTGGTACTCAAACATGTTGTGAAACCAATAAAGTATGAAGTAGTAGTAAATAGAGGTAGGACCCATAATATTAATTGCTTGAAAAACTAGTCTATCTTCAAAAAACTTGGCTTTCTATTAAGCGAGGATTGAACTTTATAATATTATGGATTGGAGGAAGCCTTACCCAACCACAAGTAACTACCAAGTGTTAATATTGATGACTGGGGACAATTAATAGGTACTTATTTGGATTCCTACATTTTTACATTTCACATCACCATGTAGAGCAAGAAGAAAACTCTGATTGACAATATCTCTCTCGCTCTAAGTATTAACTAGTTATTTGACTTTATTGCTAGATAGGTAGGTTCATTAATCTCTATTCGCCATTTTCAATTTATTATTTTTGATTGTCATGTAAATGTAAGTATCTACATAACAATGAATTCTTTACCAGCTTTGCCATTAAAATACCTCCTAGCAATTAGGTTCACCTTATTACCGAGAATTTAAAATACCAGTCTGTCAGATTTATTAATATTAACAATCAAACATGGCATCATCCATTAATTACGAACTCAAGTGACGCATACACAAGCTCAAACGTGTTGAATGAACGGCGAGGCCGCGGCAAATATTTAACCGGTTCCTTAAGAGATCACTATGCGCGGTATACGTACAAGTTGTGCCACAAGTCTCCCGAACGATTCTGGCTGAGTGAGAAAGCAATCGTATATCTGAAAGTTGCCCCTCTGAGCTTTATAAGTACAAAACATATTTACGCCCGTATTCACAAACATTACTATGAGATCTCACAGCGTGGACGCATTGGGTGACACACGAACCAATCACAGAGCTCTATTCAACGCTGTGCGTTCGATTTGCTGTTTCACTGAAGCAAGCATCGTTTGTGAATGCAGGCGTTACGTCTTTTTGAGACAACACTCTCAAACACAAGTTATACCGCGTTGATGTCATTTTAAACCAATGTTAAAATATCATTTCCATACTTCATACTAAATTTTATGTTTTGTGGGTAGATCGAAACAACATTCAGCTACAGGATCCTCAAAGAAGTTTTTTGAAAATTTATATCCGTGAAAAAATATTTTTATAACAGAAACGGACTTTACTAAGTCGATATATCTTCAAACATTAAATTCTAGTTAAAAAAATATTAAAAAAAAAATACGTAAAAAGCTCTTACAACCAAATTTTAAATATACAAAGAGCGATAGCCATAGCTTTAATATAAATGGAAATACATAGTAGGTATCTAATTGAAGAAAAAAACGCTAATTTCATAGGTAAGGACCTAATATTAACAATTTTCATATGATAATGCTATACAGCAGTGCTTAAAACAATGTCTTGGTAGTCTAGGTACCTTTTAACGAAGCCTTGCTAAAGATATTAAATTACAAACCCAAGAAAAAGGCTCATGACAACCACAATATTGACCGCGATACAACTCTTTAGTCTTCACATACAAACAATAAGTAACAACAATCAACAATGCATATTTAAAGCTAACGTTGCACAACAGTTCCCATCCCCGTAATAAAACAAGCCTTGGAAAATAGCACATGCTTGTTGCAAATCTGTAACAAGATTGGAATCTTAGCACTTTAATACGAACTACTGCACTCAGGAGGATTTGATGAGTGCTGCAGGCTGACAACGCCACTCTTGTGGCGGAGTTTTGGGCCGACACTGTGAAGGTTTGTTGTCGACACGAAAAGAAGAAGAATATGAACTAAGCCTAGCTAGGCGCAGACCACCGACTTTTAGTTGGCCGATAGTTGGGTCGGGCTGTCAGTCAGTATGGAGATGTATGAAAGAGCGCACATTTAACCGCCTCTGTGGTATGGTAAGACCACCTGCTTCAGACGCAGAGGTCCCGGGTTCGATTCCCAGTGGGGGCAGATTTTTCTGTTCGGTTTGGTTGGTGGTAGGGCTTATTCTAAGTCCGCCTGGCTAGCTACCACCATCTTGCCTAAGTCTGTCGCCATAACAACAATGTTAACAGCATTGTTGTGTTCCGGCAGTTAGAGGTAAGATAGCCAGTTCCTCCGTGGTTGAGGATTCCGGGTGAAGCTCGCTTCCACCTTCGGCCTAATCATCACTTACCATCAGGTGAGATGCAGGCCAAGAGCTTCCTCGTTGTGGATAAAAAAAATAATTACATCGATTTGGTATCGGCCGAGCAACAAGTAGACTGAGACCGATTCTGTCTAAATCTGAATTCACTAAAGTCTAAAAAAGACTAAAGTCAGGAAACCACGAATAATTAATATCATTCTATTCTACATTCTGAAGCTATTTCGTCTTACTTAATATGTAAGTAATAGTAGAACGAACAGCGTTGGCTTCCAAATGATATAACGACTGTTTCATGGAATTTTAAATTCTCGTAACATTGTTTATGCATTCACAGTAACTCTAACTCTTCCTGATTGCAATATTATTTATTTACATAAAAACATAACATGCACAGTTGCGTATTTCTAAACGTCAACATCAAAAATGTATAACGCGTCCGTTGGTTTATTTTTGGTGTCATTGCTCGCATTAAATACTGCAGTCGGTTTGTTTACATCAAATGCATCTAAATTTCCATAAGGAACAATTTTAATTTTATTATATTCTTCGCACGTAAGTTTTATTGGGTTTAACGCACTTAGAGCTTACCTTTCACCACCTTTAGTGCGTTCAAGTCATCCAGTAGGTATTCTCAATGTAGCTGCATACATTGTGTTGTGACTTACGTAACTGTATTCACAAAAGCAAAAAGAAGAATCGATGAATACTACATTCTCATGCTTTAAATGTACATCGTCTATAGACCTGTCTTCGCTTCACTCATACTACACCTGCTCAAAGATTTTCTGTAAATTACGAACTCAGATCTAGTTTTGAAACGAGTTTCAACTCAAAAGAATTAGTTGAATGTCGGCGTTTTTTTTCTTATTAAGTTTTTTGTGAATTCCAGTAACGATTTGTTTCCTGCTGAATCAGTATTCAAATATTCACGTTCAGTTTTAATTAAATTGAGTCAGTTATCAGAAACAGTTTTAAAAATTTTCGTGTTGTTTAAGTTACGTTCCTACATGTTTAAAATGTAAACAAAATTTTAAGTTACTTTATCAGTAGTTAGTACTTCTCACTTATGATTGTAGGTAATATAAGAACACACTAGAGATACCTCTCTCTTTCGGTTTAAAAATTCTGTAAAAGCTGTTTTAATCGGTAAAATCAATCCATTCAAATGCGTTTTAAAAATGTGACGAAAAATACACAGTAGGTACTACGACTATTCTCTACATCGGGACAATTAATAGTTATGTTAACTTATTGTGAACTCCATCAGTTAATAATATAACGCGTGAGGTTGAAAACTATCAGTGGATTAGGTTAACTACGTCAGATTATAAACTAACGGTATTCAAAATTTTACGGTGACTTGTCCATAATATTATGTGACTAATGATAGGATCAATTTGCAAACCCAAAGGTCAAAGCGAACTATAAATATGTTTGAAACCAGTTTCTTACTGCCCAAGTAACATTTTACTCCATTTAAGAGTTCAATAGTCGTTCACATGTACTCCACAAGCTGTGTATGTCAGCTGTATACGAGCTGTATAGCTTGCTATAATGCTTTTATAGAACCAGTTTGGGCACAAATTAGACAGCTTTAAGTTCACTATGGCTGTACATTAGCAGTATAATAGCATTATAATAGCAGTTTAAGTAGTAACATCGTACTTAAGGCTGACTTACGGCACTATATGGGACGCAGTGTGAACCATACAACGTACGTGAGGACAATAAAGAGTAACAAGTGGCTAAATGCACAGCTTTCAAAGTTATAAAGTCCGACAAAAGTACTCCAATGCTACCTAAAGTTCACGTGTGTCTTAAATTATTTCCATATTTTAATATTAGTTTGGTATTTGTACGTGAGTGCCAAGAGGGAAACAACTCGGGCGGATAATCATTTATGCAAATAATAACACGGGTTTTAAATACTTAATAATGTTAATGCCATTGGGAATGCAACTTTATCGTGAAATGTATACATATTTACAGCTAAAATATTTACGCGCCTCTGTAAAAACGCGATATTCATTTTAAAATATTTAAAACTGGCTGAGAGGAAATCTACAATTTTCAGTTTTTGATATTGTATTGGCATTATAATTATACTACGGTAATTAATTATAACATGAAACCAAAACTCAATCGCTCTATCTGCGAATTTTGTGATAAATCTGCATTAATTTTGGAGATTTATTTGGTAAATATTTTAGGTTATGTAGAACAAAATGGTGGAAATGAAATACGGCTATGTGAACTGTTATAACTCCAATTTAATGCGGTGAGCGTATATTAGGTTCACATGTGTTCTGTTAGAATGCTGTTATCTATATTAAGTTCCACATTTGTACCACTACAGCGCTAATGTCTATAAATTTATTCTAATGTGAACTTATGTACAGCTTTAAGATGTACCTAGTTCAGGTCAATTGTGTATCTTTAATTCTTTCAAATACTGAAATTTTAGAGATCCGCAATAAAAATTATTAATGTCCGTTAAATCGCCTAGCCCAGGTACTAATAGTCAAGTATGAATACCTAAAGCATCAGACGGTAGTGTTCCCGGTTTAAATTCGTTTATTATGCTTGACAATTTATTCAAAGCGGAATGAGGAATACGATTTTCAATAGCCCATGTTCTTATTTTTTTGCTAAAGGTTAAATAATTGTCTAAATCAAAATTGTATTCACTATCACTAGAACTGCAATCATCACACTCTGATATCTGTATATTTTGAAGGGAACTTTCAGGTTCAGGCATAATATTTTCCTCTGCATCATGTACAGAACCACCATAAATACAACTAAAAACAGGCTTGGGGAAAAGTGTAATAGAATATCACATTCACATTCATTTTCAGCTTAAAGCAAATAAGAGTAGTACTTGTGGACAAATAAACTGCTATTGATGTTAATGGACAACACATATAGTCCTTTTAACAGCCTACAGTGTACATGCGAACCATTGAAACACTTTTGTACAGATAGTAAAAAAAGGTTATTTTAATTATCACAAACAAGTCCTACTACAGCTACTAGCTGTATAACAGTCTAAAACAAGTAAACATAACAGCCTTTGGCTTTATAAATGACCACGTGTGTTCTATTAAAATGCTAGCTCTATAACATCGTACAAGTAGGCCGTTTAACAGCGGTTGCCGTATCTCTACCCTCCTATAGTGCTCTTAGTCAGATGGCTGACTAAAAGATAGTTGTTAGAGTATTATAACACCAACAATCGTATAAAAGTATAACTCTACACTAGTCTACACTCCTATAAGTCCCTTAGACAGGTATAGGTGTAATTAATTGCAATAATACAGCTTATACATCACGAGTGAACTGTACTAATGCTTTAAGTACACATTGGAACTAAATGTGAACTCTTAAATGGAGTAAAATGTTACTTGGGTGAGCTGTGTTATGTTCGAATGAATTTTTTTCTAGACAATTGAATGAAATAAAAAGATAAAGACAACTAAGTATACGTATTCTTTAGATACGAATGTTTTAAAATTTAATTGCGTAAGTTTCAGACTATACTAGACTCTTTTAGTTTTGTTTATTTATGTGCCTAATGAATTATTTTTATGTAAGTGTTGAGTCAGATTGGACCTTTGATAATAATGAGTTAAAACTCGATGATAAAAAATGGTAGAGTCGCAAAAACATGAAAGTGATAGAATTTCGATTTGGAAACAAATTATAGGATTGTTAGGGATAGTCGTAACTCGTCAATTTAAGGTGATTCGTGCACACTGTTTCAGAAGCGTTTAGAATGTATGATAATGATAGAAAAAAAAAATCTGTGAATTCATCGAATATTTGGGCAACAAAATGTTGTATATGTATGTCTTTAAGCTGAATCTACTGTTTTAAATGAACCGTATGTAGGTACGTAAGTATATTGTTGAAGTCATAGCAACATAGGTGTATTTTGTTTTGTCACCGTCTTAACCTATAAGTAGCGTGGAAATGCGTTCTAGTGCTCTCTGAGATATGCGGTCACAAATATACATTCATATAGAATAGATAGAGTGTACGCGGAAGACGGTAGTACTAGTACCGGTTGAACTACTCGTAGAAGAGAGCTAAGCTATGTAATTCGAAATAATAATTGGAAATTGATCACAGAAACACAATAACTGTTGTAAATATTGTAAATGACGAAGGATTTTATAGCTTATGCAGTAGTATGTAAAAGTGTAGTGTGAAAAAATGTAGAGAGGTCAATCTACCTAACAACCATTATGTTATGCTTCGATTGCGATTTATTTTAAAAGATAGAGCGAAACTAGAGGCAACAATTATGCTAAAAAGTAATCACTGTGAAATATGATACCAGCGCGTAAATAAACGAAATTATGCAATGTAGAGCCGTGACCAAGAACCGTGAAGACGTTCATAGCGTCCAAGACGTTATTAAGACGTTTCACGTTAATGTGATTCGAAAAACTAACGATAACAATAAGCCTGCCGACGCCAGCGAGTTATCAACCGTTGAACACAACGTTTTTTATCAAACCATTCACAACTAACCGCCGCTCGGGACCGTTAGCACCTGCCGCTACGCACCCAATAAACCCCCAATTTCGTCCACAAACCTGTGACTTCAACTCGAAATCATTGATGGCATACACCAAGAATGCCGATATAACTGTTAAGCCCGACGAAATATTAAATTAGAATGGGAAAACAACTCGCCTCACGTTTTCATACAGTTATGCGTTGGGTAAGCGATAACCTGAATTGAGATAAGCCTTCGGGCTTCGGAATTTCGGAGGCGAAAGCATCGTCTTAAGCTTTAGTGCTTACCTCAGATATAGATAATATTGTATGCACAAGCTAGTCTTCGCATTTAAAGAAATCTGTAAACCAGTTTTAAAGCATTCTTAACGGTTAACGCGGCCCGGTGGCGAGCAGCCGACGCGGCCCGAGCCCGGCAGGTCCCATCACTCACCGTCCGTTCGGCGCTGACGGGGAGTGCACCAACTTCACGGCGAACAGGAACTGTATCGCACACACGAGAAGACAGCATAAGTTCAGCGAGAGCGTCAACGCACACAATGCTAACGTCACTTCGTACACTACAGCGAACTCCTCGGGAGCCGTCGTGGCGGGCGCGGAGATCTTGAGGAGGAACAGGAGCGCCAGGAGTGCCAGGAGGAGGCTGACGAGGCACAGCAGAGCGAGCGAAGTCAGTGCCTCCTCCGTGGCGGCGCGCGTGCTCCGACTCCGCGCGGGCGCCGGGCGGCTGGCCGGCAGCCCGGGAGCGGTTCCATTGGCAATCTTGGGGGGCGACGCGACCGGGATCGGCGCCACGACCGGCACCGGCGCCGGCGCCGGCGGCTGCGCGCCGGGGCTGACGCTGGCCGAGGTCCCGCCGACGGAGTGCTTCGAGGAGTCTAGGGTCGACACGTTGAGGGGCAGGTGGTGGTGCGGCCGCCGTGGCATGTTCTGGTAGCGGTGGTCGGCATCGTTCGCCGCCGGCGGCCGCTGCGCATGCTTCAACATGGCGCTCTCACGGCCCTCGCCATGCCGACTGGTTCTCGGTCATCCGGGCCGGTTTCGTTTGCGTTGCGTGCGCGCGGTCGGTGCGGCGGCGGGCGCTCGACTGGCGGCCCCCCGTGCCTGCTACACGCGTGTGTCAATCACCGCCTCGCCGGTGCAGGGTGCAACTGCATTCGGTCGAGGGTACACCTCTACCTAACCTACCCCGACAATAGAAATGCACTCGAAACAATCGACCCAAACATTGTCCATTGATGGCAACGGTGTTTGTAAACAGCAATTGGGCATTTGTTTCAACAGCTACTGCAGGTTTATAACATTTGAAACAATGTAAATATTTGATCTTTTTAGTGGCCTAATTGAGTTGGAAATGTTGGAATTCTGTTGGTTTGAATTGTTTAACAATTAATTTCACTGATAAAATTTTCTCAAATTGGGTAGGATAGTCGTTTATCATAATACAATCTCAAATCGCTGTTTAGAACTTGAAATAATGAGTAAAAAATACAATTAAAATAAAAAACATCTACGTAACTTAATTGTAACTTCCCATTCCATCTACTGACTGTAATATTATTGTGATAAAATCCTTGAATATTTATTTGGTTACACAAAAATTCTAAAAAACGACATTTGTGCCTGCCCTGATAAGCTACTGTATCGCGCATGCGCGTGCTAATTCTGCGCAGATAAGAAGGCTAGAACAATCAACGACCTAAAAAGCAAGATTTTTCACTTAGATAAATAAAATAATTCTAAATACCTACACTAGAAAGGTTCCAACTTGATGTTGATACATTAGCTGTTGATTACCGTTAATAATTTAAGGTAGACCGCACACGAAAGATGAAGGCGCTAAAAACACAGATAATTCGAAGCCACCTAAAAAGCGACCTACGCTACTCTACGTTAAAAGTAGGAATGTAATGTGTGACCCTGGCTTCGTTAATATTGTCGAACTTATAAAACATATTAATATTCAAAATAAAAAGCATAAACATTGATTTTTCGGAAATAAATAATTAGTGGCATACGGCTTTTTAGAAGTTGTTTCAACTGTAGCAACAAATCTGTGTACGTCCAACGAAGGAATCAAAACAAAAAAGAAATATAAACAACAACAAAGTTGCACTGGTGGTTTGCGGAATAAAAAGCAACCTGCTCACACCACGACCAGCTAAATGGCCCATATGTCAGGCATACAGTTATCGAGGCACATCCATCTCTCTACCAATAAGGCAGCAAACATACGAAATAAAAATGCAATAAGTTATGTTAATTTTTTACGTAATTCCCCGTTTCGATTCAAATACTGGATGTGACAATTTGTCCACCGGTTAGTACTTTGTAATAAATTCACAAATTAAGTCTAAAGGGCAAATATGCCGAGAGTGTGGTCAGGAGAAGGACTGAAGATTACTAAAGATAGGTAAATTGTAAAGCAGGGATGTTATGGATATCCGTAACCGTAACCGAAACTATCGGATATCCGAAATTAAAAAATATCCCCTAACCGTAACCGAAACCGATTCAAAAGTTTCGGATAGTTTCGGATAAAGGCGGAGTTTAAATCTTAATATTTTTAATATTTCTTACTTATCTGACATCCCCTAGCACCATTCTGATACACCCGCCTGTTTTACCTTTATCATAGGTACCGTCATAGTACCTACATAAAGTCGCTATGTGAGTCGCGCAGCATCTTGCTATACGAATTTTATCTTTTAAAATTCTAATATCCGTAACCGAAATTATCCGAAACTTTCAGATAATCCGAAATGATTTACTATCCGTAACCGTAACCGAAACCGATATAATATTATTCTAATATCCGTAACCGTATCCATAACCGAAACTTCATATCCATAACATCCCTGTTATAAAGTATTTTTATTGCATAATGATTTACTTACGAGTACTATTAGTTAAAAATTTAGTCTCCGAAAACAGTGCAGACATCTGAAACCGGTTTTGCCCCACGTAATAATAAAAGCATCTTTAAAACGCCGATGTACGGGTGCCCTTAAATAGCAGCTTTGCAAGTTTGCAGGAAGTGGGCTCAAATGGACACCTCGAAAGCTCGCGATAAGCTCAAGAATTTAATAAGTCGATGAACTCACGTGGACCTCCATGTCAATATCAAATAACTGAATGACTGTTTAATTTGAGAATGATGTTATTTTTTATAAGAATAAGTACCTATTAGTAATTTGTAAATTTATATTTTTAGTTAAATTTTAACCCCTTGTAGTAAGCTATAAGCGGAGATCGAACCCGCGCTCGTCGGATCTCAATTCCACAGACATTGTCCAGTTCGTTCGTTCGTTTCAGCCAAATGACGTCCACTGCTGGACAAAGGCCTCCCCCAAGGTTTTCCACAATGAACGGTCCTGCGCTGCCCGCATCCAGGCTCTTCCCGCGACCTTTACCAGATCGTCGGTCCACCTAGTAGGAGGCCTGCCCACGCTACGTTTTCCAGCCCGTGGTCTTTTGTCCAGTACTATATTTAAATCTAATGCCTGTTTTCACCATAAAACAAAATTGCTGTTATTTGTTACCACAGACAGATGAGACATATCACTTAAAAATTAGGGATTGATGATGAAAACGGGCATAAATCTTCTAAATTTAAATAACTCAAAGGTGACTGATTGACTGACTGACATAGTGATCTATCAACGCACAGCCCAAACCACTGGACGGATCGGGCTGAAATTTGGCATGCAGGTAGATGTTATGATGTAGGCATCCGCTAAGAAAAGATTTTACGAAACTCTACCCCTAAGAGGGTAAAACGGAATCCACGCGTACGAAGTCGCGGGCGGCCGCTAGTAATTGTATACAGCCGTCTTTACACTACAAACTCTTTACAGGTGAATCGAAAAATAACCATTTTGAACTACTAATCTATAATTAATCAACATAAGTTAAAACATTGACATTTAGCAATTCAAGACCTGTTTAGTTTTTAGTCCATTCACTATTCAAATGCCACGTTTTCAGATGTAGTCATCAAGTTACAGTTGTTCGAACAAAGTGCTTATTAATAAACGTTATGCTTGACGGCTTGACCCTTACACATGACTACGAGTATATGCTTTTATTTTGGAAACTTGAGCGTTGACACATCTTACATAGTCTGAACATAATAACACAAAATAGAATAGCATAGAAATGGGTCGCCGGTCCTCGATCATCAGGTCTTTAGTCCCCGGTGCTTCTGCAGGAGACTAAAGACCTGATGATGGTGATCAGGGTTCATACATTTTCCGGATAAATTATTTATTGTTCACAAAATGCAGTCGGTAGTAATATTTAATTGATGTCTCCGACTGCATTTGTGAACACTAAGTTGTCTTGTTTTTATCTTTTTAGTTCATTTTTACGCAGTTTTAGTTTTTGTTTTTTCAATAATAATTTTATTTTAATCTTTTTAGTTAAGTACCTCAAATTATTGTAAAAGCCCTTTATTTAGATACCCCACTCGATAGGTTTTGTGAAAAAAAAATTTTTTTTTTGAAGACATTATGGCGTCTAAAATCCGCCATTTTGATTTTTTTTCAATTTTAGTATAGCCAGTGTCAAGACGAATCTAACGACACCTCTCACGCTAAAATCGGTCAAGCCGTTTAGGCTGTAGGCCGTGCCAAAGAAATATAAGTGCATACATACATACACTCGAAAAACATGACCCTCCTTCTGGCGCAGTCGGGCAAATACTGTGGTTTTTAACTCCGAAACTGAGTTGTTAGTGAAACCTGTAATCCTAGTGAAACTATTCTAGTATCTCTAGACAAGCTTTACTAAAATAGTGTCTATCCTGATAATATTCCTGCTAATACAGGTTCCATACCATTAGCATTCTCGTGTGAACTCGATGTTTTTGTAAAGCGGATCACGCCATCTGTTTTACAATCCATTACTTAGGTACCTACTTACTATTACTTAGAATTAGATTAACGATTAACGCAGTATTCACAAACGATGCTTGCTTAAGTGAAGCAGTAAATCGAACGCACAGCGTTGAATAGAGCTCTGTGATTGGTTCGCGTGTCACCCTGTGCGTCTACGCGCACTGTGAGACCTCATAGTGATTTTTGCGAATACGGGCAATGGGCATATGTCTCACCCAGTCCTTGATTTAGATTTAGTAAATCATAAAGCTCTCAGTATTTTATTACGCATTTAAATTGTCAACATTTGATTAAATAAAATTTAAAAGTACCCTACAGTAGGGTACCTACCAATGTAAATAAAACTGCACTATCTGTACCTAGGTAGGTACCTAATTTATATTTGGACACAAAACGTAAATTAATTCTTAGCAGTTTTAGTTATAATAATGTATGCGTGTTTATCTTGTTGACTCTGTCATAATCAAGGCAATTTTTACCATAACTTCAATAGGCATCTGTAAAAAAAATCTCATAATACCTTACCTACTCTTGTTTGTTTTCAGAATATCATACATAAATCAGATTTTTTGTCATTTTCTAAAAATACCGCTCATGATTCAAACGCCTGCGCATAATTTAAAGGCCAATATTTTATTAGTCGCGTGTGGCAACACCTGTTGAAGCAGGTGTCAACATATCGTGTTCGTTTGAAAAAACACCGCCAAGATGCTCCTGTGAGTGCACGAATGTTAAGGAGTCTCTTAATTTGGAAGTGCTGGGTTCCGTTCCCAGGTGAAACACTCAAAAACTAACAATGACTTTTTCAAACCAAAAGTATCCTATTTTCTTCGTTTTTAAAGGCTCCCCTACCATGCCACAAAGTTAACTGATAAACATTTGTTGATTTCCGTAAGGATATCCAATATACCACAAAACACTACAAAAGGTTAACGGAAAATGAAAATGAAAACTGTAAATGAAACCTGTTTTGAGACAAATAAATACTTTCTATTTCTATTTTTCTATTTTCAAAGATCCGTATTCACAAACAATACTATGAGGTCTCACAGTGCGCGTCGACGCATAGGGTGACACACGAACCAATCACAGAGCTCTATTCAACGCTGTGCGTTCGATTTGCTGCTTCACATAAGCAAGCATTGTTTGTGAATACGGGCGTAAAGGTCAGTTTCTCTGATTGAGAAAATACGCGGAAAAGGGTACGAGTCCATGAAGTCACTAATTGTTCAGCAAAAGGTTACTTAAGTACATGAAGTCACTAATTATATTACTTTTTCAAAGCTAAGCTAATTAATCTTAGAGTAGGCGCACACCGTTGATTTTTCGTCGGCCGATAGTTTAGTCGGGCAGTTGATCAGTATGGGCATGTATGGGAGTGCGCACACTACACCGATTCGATTTGGCCGATTTTTCATACAATTTAAAATCGGGCACAACTATCGGCCAACTAAAAAGCAACGGTGTGCGCCTACTCTTAAAGGAAATTGAAAACTGGTAAATTTTTCAGTGTTAATTTTTGAAAGAAGTTGTCTTGATTGGTTTAACTGGAGTATTTTGCTCTACAAACTTAGATATGTATACTGTATACTGCATCAAGATCGGGTTTATAAAAGTGTAATATCTTACATAAGTAAACATCACTGGAAGGACGTTGTCCGAGGAATAGCAAAAAGTTGCATCTGTTGTAGGGTGACCATGAAGTCGATAAACAGTAAACCATCGTACAATCCTCGATCACTGCTCTATCAGCGGTTTGGGTAGAACGACCTAGGTATATCAATCACTTCACCTGCTTCAAAGAGGGGTCCTGAAACTATCCATAATTTAGGACTTATTTTCTTTGGATAATGGCTCAGTTACACTATGCGGTAAATTGGCCGAGACGAAACGCGAGCACGCACATCGAAGTATGGACATGGAGAACACACGGCATAACTGAAGTGCGTTTACACTGACTCGATTAATTTCCCGCATAGTGTAACTGCGCCATCAGTGGCCAGGCATCGACACTCAAAGAACTTTTTATGTCGGCCGTTTGGTGTTCAGAACGGACTACTATGCCGAGAGGTCCCGGGTTCGATTCCCGGCCAGGCAGAAATTGAAATAATGAATTTTAATTTCTGTGACGGGTCTGAGTGTTAGTTACTATGTATTTAAAAAAGTACATAAATAGTAAATAAGTTAGCACCCATAACACAAGCATATTAATTGCTTACTTTATGGGGCTAGATGGCGCTGTGTGATATTGTCCAAAGATATTTTTATATTTATTTATTTATAAAATACGGAATTTTGTTAATGGAAACAGCATCAACCCATTCTGCGCATTTCTCTTGTCACTGAAGAAGATCGTCCCAGGAACTACAAGATTTGTGGTTACCCTACTACGTTGCACATCCAGGCGGTTCTAAGAATGTAGTAAGTCTGGTTACTACAGTACCTCTAGCATGAAACATTTTCGTCTTCGAATCGTTTGCGTATTCGAATTGCCATTGAAAGATTTAGTTTGAAAACTTAAAAAGAACTGCGTTCCTACGAGAACTAAACAATAGCACGAAAATGTGACATTTAGTGAGCGTTCCGCAAAGTGAACTTTGTATAGTTGTCCAACACTATGACATTGATAGGAAGGCGCTACTATCAATATTGGATTATTTAGTTCCATTTTTTGCCACGTTGGACAACCATATTCATGATTTACAGGAGGACGCTATGCTACTATTAATTCTGGGTTATTAAAAATTATAAATGGTAGCACCAAACTAATTTTGACAATCGAAATCGTCACGTTTCGCTGAACTCGAAAGCTGGGTATCGAATTTTCAATGTTGTAAGTAGTAAGAAGGTTGAATACGCAAACGATTCGAAGGCGAAAGTTTTTCGTGCTAGAGATATAGGCCGGCTCATTACTGCCGGGGACAAAACGTCTTCCCTAGACTTTTTGCAACTAACAATCTCTGGCTGAAATTAGAAACTGTGCTTTGACGACATCGCAGCCAAGTTTTAGATTATTATAAAGGGATTATTATTCAATTACCGGGAATTATCTAGCAAAGGATTGTTAATAATAATAAGGACCTGGGTTAAAAAAATAAGGTATTTATTCCCGTTATCCCCACCTGGCTTGGTAGATACAACGAAAATTTAATTAATTAAAATGTATTTATACAGGGTGGCCAGGGAGTTGATGTTCAAAGCTAAAATGGGTGGCCAGAGTGAGAAAAAAGTTAAAAACCAACCATAGGTGATAGAGTTTAACTCTATCTCTTATTAAACTAAGCAAAATCGTAGAACAGATACACCTTGATGTAAGGAATCTAAATTTTAGTTTTGAACGTCAACTCCCTGGCCACCCTGTATATTTTACTAGGTGGACCGACGATCTGATGAAGGTCGCTGGAAGTACCTGGATGGGGGTAGCGCAGGACCGGTCTTTGTGGAAATCCTTGGGGGAAGCCTTTGTCCAGCAGTGGACGTCATTGGGCTGAAACGAACGAAGGAAGGAAACTCGTCGGAAGAGAAAAACATTTATCGATATAGTAGGTAGCATGTCCCTTATTTATCACTTTGCCAGTCCATACATATTCGTATTACTGTGAGTACCTACACTGCACTGAGAACGTACCGTAAGTACAATCCCAACTAATATTATAAATTCGAAAGTAACTCTGTCTGTCTGCCTGTCTGTCTGTCTGTCTGTCTGTCTGTTACGCTTTCCCGCTTAAACCTCGCAACCGATTTTGATGAAATTTGGCATAGAGATAGTTTGAGTCCCGGGAAAGAACATAGGATAGTTTTTATCCCGGTTTTTGAAACAGGGACGCGCGCGATAAAGTTTTTCTGTGACAGACAAAATTCCACGCGGGCGAAGCCGCGGGCGGAAAGCTAGTCAATTATAAGACCATCTTCAAGCATGAATCCTACTAATACTTATTATATCCTACTTCCTACTAATATTATAAATGCAAAAATTTGGATGTCTAGATGTCTGAATGGATGTTTGTTAATCTTTCACGCAAAAACTACTGAACGGATTTTGATGAAACTTTACAGATTATTCTTTAGAACGCAGAAAAACATAAGGCTATAATTTATAACTATCTGTGATAAACTAAAGTTCACGCGGGTGAAGCCACGGGCAAAAGCTAGTAATCCATAAACTTAGAAAATGATGATGTGTTCTGCGAATTCTATTTAAATCTACAACAAACCGCGAATGTTTATTTGCACAGTACCTACTTATCTTTCCGTTTAACCTGCTGATAAATTAGTTCGCAGTTCTCACACGCAGCGCCATTTGTTCCGAATCAGTGTTGCCAGTTTGGTGCTTCTAGATACTAATTTAATTTGAAGATGTTTTTTTATTGCTCTACAAAAATATTAACATATCATAACTGCTTTATAGTGGAGAAATAAGTACCTAGTTTACCTAAACTAGTTTACCTCACGAAGCTCACCTGAGCTTCGTGAGGAATAAGTACTTACCTATTTTTTTGTGTTGTAAGTGTTACGTTTTTTGTGACATAAACGAATGAAATCTAGGTTATTCACTTTGATATAAAAATGTAGGTAATGGTTTAACGTTTTTAAATAAATAGAAGCTAGTTTTTGCTCAATTATTATAATTAATGAATAATTTTATTACGTTTCGTGGTTCGTAACGGACTCGGTAAGTAGGTACTATGTCAGAGTTCGTTGGTTCGATTCGATTCCATTTCCCACACAACAGTACAAAGTTACAAACATAATGCATTAACTTTTAATTTTGTTAATTTTTTTTTAATCTATACTAATATTATAGAGCTGAAGAGCTTGTTTGTTTGTTTACTTGAACGCGCTAATCTCAGGAACTACGATTCGAAAAATTGTTAGATTGTTAGGTATTGAGGAAGGTTTATTGCGACAACGGATTTTCACTAGTACGAAGTCGCGGGCACAGCTAGTTTATTATATTTAAGTACCCACTATACAAAACAATAGCCTGGCAGCTAAGTATCACTGCTGCTGTAAAAAATAGCCTTTTAATTAACTTAGAAAAGTCCGGTTTTCACATGCATTGTGACATTTTTTGGTAGTCTACATTCAACAATAAAATTGTTTAAACACCTGCCTATGTACTTAATTGTGATAATTGAATTAATATTCAAACAATGATTACTATTATTTACTAGCGGCCGCCCGCGACTTCGTACGCGTGGACCCCGTTTATCCCCTTTAGGGTTTTCCCGGAAATTGTTCGAACTTCTTAAATAAATAATTAATAAAAAATGTATTTCTTTTAAAAACTTCTTTTCTCTTTTAAAAACCATCCTTGGACTTCAACGAACATTTAAAAAAAGGAATTGGTAAGATTGAGTTGGTAAGCGCATAGCTTGCTTACCAACACATTTTGCGATTCATTTTTATTTATATAGATTTTAGTATTATTATTATTTTTTACTTGACAACACTGAATCTGTCAATTACAAGGGCACTCGGAGTCTCGGACTTGCCGCCGTTGCTTGCCAACTTCACTCTCTAATCTGTGTGGCTCACTTCACTTCGGTGGTTAGTCATTAATCTAAGGAGAATATGGTGCTTTCTTTTGTATTCTGTAAAATAAGGTAATATTTATTTTATTTTATTTTATTTGTTATCTTTATCATTTATGACCATATTTTGGAAGATCTTTAGTTAGACTCTATCTTTTGGTGAAAACTTCTTTTATAGAATTGATTTTAGTATCTTTACCTAGTTGTTCATTGTTACTTTGTCAAGGGGAATCCCCGAGTTAATGTAACGCATATAAATAAACCCTATTATTGTTATCGAAATATCGTTTTTATTATACCTATCCAAGCGATTATGATTAAATTGAGTTTCGTATTAAATAAAGGAACCAATTTATGTTTTAAAATAAGTATTTGCATGCTTATTGCTTATTATGTAGATTTAAACGGACAATATTACTGTAAGTACAACAAATATTTTTTACTAATTGTAATTAGGTAAATATTTATAAGTACCTACACACAACACATAGTCTCAATAATGTGGCTTGGCCATTTGTTACGCTAATCCCGGTTATCAACACTGGCTTTGTCGCCACTGAGGATAAATGGGCAAAATAATCCCGATTGTCACCAGTGACCAAGTGAGAACAGCAGCGGTTTCGGTTACGGTTACGGATATCCATAACATCCCTGTGCGACATCATTCGTGGGATCTACGACGAGCAAGCGAAACGATACCTACACGACATTGCAACGCGCAATATTATTTTTTTAAGTAGGATTAATAATGAATTGTAGGCAAACTTTATAATTGTTGATTCCTATTATTAACAGCCTCGATTACCTATTACTTACGTATAATATTTTATGATAATACTAAGTATAAACTAGTAGAATAACGATATGATAATATGATAATCTATGCAATGAGTAAGAGAGCAGTCACTGCACCACCTAGTACCTACCTATTCCTGCCGGGCTAGGATGCGCGCCGTGATAAAATCTTATCGATGATTTTAGACGGCAAATGTATGGGCTTATCGCGCAAAAAATGGATAAAATGCGATAAAATGGCGCGATAAACGCTTATCGCGGCGCGCATCCTAGGCCTACAGATAGAGTATGTAGTATACATAATACAGGTTGCTGATTTCAATCCTCGTCATATTTATGGAGGTAAGTTTGCGCAATACCTGTAAATAAGTAGTTTGTGTTAGTTCACCCGGGAGAGCGACTAAATCAAGGTCAATACGCATGCACGACTCTATGCTTACAATTTGGTGTAGCGAGCGATAGTAGGTATCATAGTAGGTAAGTATGCCGGATGATTCAAACAACAAAGTGTGGTTATGAATAAATTATAGTTGATTTGCCTTTAGGTTAGTTACAGGTTCTAATGTGTATTCTGTACAGGTACTAAGTAGGGCATGAATATCGGAATCTCGGAATCTCGTAATATCGGAATCTCGGACTGCGATATCCGATATTTCAATTCCGATATTGAGCGACCCAATATCGTAATATCGGAATCAGATAAAAGTTTTAATTGAGGTTTTAAACAAAGCGTTTAACCTCGCCACAACCTGCCACAAAGCCCAAAGTACATGATTGGCAAAGACCAATGATTTTCTCATGTCTCTCACCATCACTTTTTGTTCCACTGCAAATATTTTAATATCTTTACTTTATGGTTAATTTAACTTGTTTCAAATCAATTTTAGCATTTGCCATAGGTACGTGGTTAACAAAGAACGACATCTCAACTCCCTTTCAAACATTAATTTTACTACTATGGACTATGGACCGTCAGTTCTGCGTACTATGTGTCCTGCCCATTGCCACTTCAGCTTGCTAATCCGTCGGGCTATGTCAGCGACCTTAGTTTACGGAGCTCCTCATTTCTGATTAGATCTCGTAAAGAAACACCAAGCTTATCCCTGTCCATAGCACGTTGTGCCCTATATTCAAAGGCCACGCTTTCGAGCCGTATATCATCACTGGTAACACACACTAATTGAAGACTTTCGTCTTTATATTAGACGATTTACCTCTTTCTCGAAATTGCATCTAACTACCTAGCTGATCGTTTGTCCGAGATAGATATACTTACTTGTCAACAATCTCTAGAACCGAGCTCCTAACCGAAACTGGGTAAGGAGCAACATGGACATTCGACATAAGCTTCGTTTTTTCCATATTCATCCGAAAGCCTACCTGTTGGGAAACTCGATTAAGGTCTTCGAGTATTGTGATAAGGTCTTCCAACGGTTCTGCCTTAGTACGAAAAACAGACGGACGATGAGGCAGCAAGGTTCTGAAGTGGAGGCCACGTACCGGAAAGCGCAGCGTAGGACTCATAACCACCAGGTGGACCGACGAACTCATAAAGATAAAGGTAGCAGGAAGGCGCTGGATACAGGCCGCCACCAAACGGCCATTGTGAAAATCAGCATCGGAGCCTGTGTGTTCAGCAGTGGACGTCCTATGGCTGACATATGGCTGGCTAGTGGTTTTGTGAGTTGTACATCGATAATCAAAGAAACAAATTACAAGCATATTCAAGTTTTTTACCACTATCTACAATTTTTGTAACACGTGATTTGAATGACTCTAAAATTCGTTCCACCAACATAAAACAGGGTAATATAATGAAGGAGTAAAAGTTTGTTTGATACCTGTGATTTTACAAAAACACTTTAATTATTTGCTAGTCCATATAGGCTCATTATCAGTAACCATTCATTATCAGGTGATCCGTCTGCTCGTTTGCCTCTTGTCACATAAAAAACCAAATGCAATGGATACCCATAACGTAAAAATGGTTTTAAAATACTTCAATTTTATGAAGTGCTGTTTTGCACCAAATAAAAGATTTTGACTAAAATCATTCTTTTATTGTAAATAATCCAGAATTCTTACGAATATAACCAAATATTAATTTTATAGCACATGAACTCAATTCCGATATTAATATCGGAATTCCGATATTGAGATCTAATATCGGAATCCAATATCGGAATTTAAAACCTTCCGATATTACATGCCCTAGTACTAAGTCTAACTGTAGGACTAGTGTCCGAATTAGTGCACGGGATGGTGTTTTTTGCAATGCTATGTTCCATAACAGCATAAACTAGGTACAATAACAGTAAACATTATAGTAAAAACAATAACAAAACAAAAAATAGACAAACAACACTGGAGGTAGGATAGCCCTCGGAATATAACTGGAGTTGCATGGATAACTAAAGATAAACTGGTATAAAGCCCCAGCAAACCATATGATGACAAGCGCGCCGCGAGACAAATAAGATTCGCAGTTAGGGTTGCCAGGCGTCCGGCTTTAGCCGGACATGTTTGGCTTTTTAGGGACTTGTCCGGCCAAATATTGCCTTGTCCGGCCTGTCCGGCTTTTGTTAGGCTCTTTATTCGGTTGCCGCGCCAGGCGAAAGTCGAGCCACAGAATCATATGAAGCGCACGCATCAGGATGTTGGTTAGCAACCGATGATGATAGTACTCACTCATGAGCTGACCTGACACTAATTCACTAATTGCACATTAGGGTAAAATGTCCGGCCAAATGAAGCACACAAAGTCCGGCTTTTGTAATTTTGGACCTGGCAACCCTATTCGCAGTGACGACAGGATAGGCTATCCTACCTCCAGCTTAGGTTTTTTTTTTCGTTTTTTGTGATGTTATTGTTCACTGTTATTGTAGTTATTATTGAATACAGGGTTGGAGGAGGCCTTTGTCCAGCAGTGGACGTCACTTGGCTGAAACGAACGAACGAACAGAACCCCAATTTTTAACGTCTCCAGACGTGCTTCATCGATTCTGCGATACGATTGGTCAAAACAGCTGACGTACGCTGTTTTGATCATTACGCTGACCAATCGTATCGCAGAATCGATGAAGCGCGTCTGGATCGGAGACGTTAAAAATTACCGTAATCGGGGCTCAGGGTACCTAGTTGCTGCTCGCTTGTTAAGATGTTTTCACCTCCCCGCGTCCCTCATTAGTTCAGTTGCAACAATAACAGGTTAGGGATGCGTTGTTTCGGTCTTCATGCTACCTGCCTCTAAAACAATAACAAGTAACGTTTGGAACATGAGTTTTACTTACAAATATTATCTTTTTGCTTTGACTGAAATGCTACATTTCAACCTTGTGTAGTGACTCAGATATTAGAACTAATAGTCAGGCGGGTTTAATACGCCTAGTATTGTTAGTAAATAACATAACAGACTCAATTATGAATAAAAAAAATCAGAAAAACTTAGAAGTGGATTTAATCTATTACCAGATTTACGAAGCACACATCAACCCGGAAACGGATCGTAACCGTTTTAACTGGAGGCGGTCAGTATAATTTATGCCTAATCAATTTTTATTTATTTTCCAGATATCAATAAAATAACAGGGGGTGATTGGCAGTTAATTTAAATCTCATTTGGCCAACTATTCAGTGAGTAAATTTTTAATACTTTGCTTAGCTTTGAATTTGATTTCGTCCATAATACTTCGGTGTATGTGCTTGCGCTTCATCCTGATCAATTTCGCACATAGTGTAACTGAGCCATATTAATAAGTGTTTTCACACAACACAATTGTGCAAAAAAAAATAAAACCGACTCCAAAAAACCTACACTAAAAAGTGGAAAAATAATTACTAATTTCCTACTTATTTATTAGGACGAATTAATATTTATGTAGGTACTAGCTTTCCGCCCGCGGCTTCGCCCGCGTGGAATTTTGTCTGTCACAGAAAAAATTTATCGCGCGCGTCCCTGTTTCAAAAACCGGGATAAAAACTATCCTATGTTCTTTCCCGGGACTCAAACTATCTCTATGCCAAATTTAATCAAAATCGGTTGCGAGGTTTAAGCGGGAAAGCGTAACAGACAGACAGACAGACAGACAGACAGACAGAGTTACTTTCGCATTTATAATATTAGTTGGGATACCATGATTGATAGGTACTTCTGGAGTCGGTGCCAAGATTATGAAATATGTAAAGTTTGCCTGCACCGACTCCAAAAGTATCAATCATGGTATACCTACATAAATATTAATTCGTCCTAATAAATAAGTAGGAAATTAGTAATTATTTTTCCACTTTTCAGTGTAGGTTTTTTGGAGTCGGTTTTTTTTTTATAAAATTTTACTTATTTCTTGCTTTTTAGTTAACTAATTATTACCTTGATGTTACCACTGAAGGTAGGCAGTACATTGACACCATATTCTTCATGTCTAGTGTAAATAATATTCCATACAAAATACAGGTTACCATGTAGGAAACCTAAAAGACCTTAAACCGTCAGCCCACCTTAAAAACATGAAAGAATACAACTGTTGGTCTGTTTGTACTTATAATATTTAAAGAATTATCCTCCAACTCCTAAGCATTAAGGAGTTTTACCTTCTATCATCAGCTCATCAATATGAGATTATGATTTCCAGGAGCAAATACTTGAATAACTTAAGAAAAAGTTTGAAAAACGATATACGTGCCTATAAAATTTGAGGGTTGCCCTCAATTTCCCTAGGATCCCATCATCAGATCCTGACTTGGTGACAATGGGACCACCTCAAAAGTGTACCCTATCGAACAAAAAAATAATTTTGAAAATCGGTCCACAATTGACGGAGTAATCGGTGAACATACATAGAAAAAAAAATACATACAGTCGAACATATAACCTCCTCCTTTTTTGAAGTCGGTTAAAAAAACGCAAAATGTAGTTAAGACCCCTTTTTTTAATTGCCACTTGTAAATGTATTACTATTAGCCCTCATTACCCAATTCTCGCATAAGACCTATGAGAAATGGGAGTGGCTGAAAATCCGCGCAGCCCGAGTATTTTCAGGCAATTAGCTGAGCCACCTCCAATTGCTTCCATAAACTATGTCAATCAATCAACAATATTATTGTTGGTGCGTCCAGACTGGGTGAATTTGTCACGCAAGTCATCCTGCTCACTATGCTCTTAAGCGGGCAGGATGTTGAGTTTGCCGCGCGAGCAAATTCGAGGCTTCCGGCGACTGGGACCGCAATTAACTAGGACCGCGGTCCCAGTCGCCGGATCCATAAAAAAATAATAATTTTCTTCCGGCGACTGGGACCACTCATAGATAACTTAAAAGAAAATATTATTCAATCTAAAATTGGTACAGTACTAAAATCCATGAGTGGTCCCAGTCGCCGGAAGAAAATTATTTAATTTTTACGCATCCGGTGACTGGGACCGCGGTCCCAGTTAATTGCGGTCCCAGTTGACGGCTAAGTTGTAGAGCAATAAAGGACTTAATTAATTTATTTATTTAATTCTTACAGAACATGAAGGGGATCGGTTTTGAGCTTGGCAAATCATTAGGGCCTTTGGGCATAGCTGCGGCTGTCGGTGCTGGTATAATGATGGCTGCAAATGCCAGTGACGCTATGGGATTTAATGATGCTTTTTCAAGTAGGCAACAGTTTAGAGTATCATCAAGCCACGTAGAAGAAGAAGAGGAAGAAGAAAAGAAGTAAGAACTTTTGAAGTAACTTCTTACTGAATATGGATTAAAATATGAGCTCGTAGTACCCAAATAATACACGTACTGCTTACCTTCGTTCGTAAATATTCCGACACTTTATTTTATTATGGCTTCATTAAATTTTAACATTTAACGACTGTGATGTAATGGATGAATATTATTTAGACGATGTTGCACTGTTTCGTTTTATTGCCTACATAAATCCACAAACACAAAATAAAACTAAACTGATAAATAAATAAAACATCGTTTCAAATAATAACTACTAATAAGTTATTTAAATTAAAGTTATCTAATACTCGTACTTACATAATACCTACTATGTTTATCAATTTTGTGACGTAAAACTAACTGATATGAATTAACAACATTATAATTAATATAATATGTAGAATTCGATTAGTAGTTACGATAAGTTAAACGCTTTTAGAACGTCGCAACACAACGACGCAAGGCGCCCCCTTGTCAGTGCAATGTTAAGATTTTGACAAAGCTTTAAGTGAATACCTAAGTGCAAAATGTAAGTGAAGTATCTAATTAATTTCACAAATAATTATTTATGTAATGGCGCAATTAAACTATACGGGAAATTGACCGTGACGAAGCGCGAGCACGAACACCGAAGTATGGACGACGCACGGCGAAAGTAACTGAAGTGCGTGTCCACACTATTATCTTCATCAAATTCCCGCTAGTGTAACTGCGCCATAACAAACATGTCAATTTTATATTTTAAAAGCTGGCTCGTTTTAGTTAAACCATCATTTTTACTAGGTCAATCAGTAACCATTCGGTCATTCAGTTGAATTTGATAAACAGAATCCATTCAAGTTACGTCCAACAGGTGTGTTGCCTATTTCTATGCAAAATCTATGAATAATCAACGCAACGTTTTAACTGCTGCCATTTTGCCATTTCTTAGGCCCAATTTCACCAACAAACGATATTAACAAACATAGGTTCAGAGCTGTAGTTTTCATGCCAATTGTTTAACACAAAATAATTTAGTTTGTATTTAAAAAAAAAAACTATAAAAAGAGCGTTAACGACTAGCGGTGCGCTTTCGTTTTTTTTTAATCAAATTAATAAACATGACAGTTAACTATCCGTTGCCATGCGATCTCTTTTTAAGTAACAGCTCTCAACTTATGGCTGAGTTGCATCACCTTAACTTTAACCGTAACTATGACTTTAAGCATGGAATGCAATAAAGATATTGACAATTTAACCAGTTTATTTAGTATGGAGTTTTACAGAAGATGGTGCAACCCAGTCGTTTTTTTAATCGTTTGTTGGGATTCGTGTGTCACCAAACTAAACTACCCAACTGAGGCCTCCGCCAAGGCGGAGCGAAGCGGAGACGAGATGTGCGGCGAAGCTGGCAGGCTATTTCCCCCAAAGCGGAGCGGAGTCGAGAGGAGATGCGGAACTGTCAGTATACAGGGTGGAAACGATAAGTGATCTCACTCGATTATTTCTAAACTATACAAGATATCAATAAATTAGTTAATGACCCTGAAAGTGCTTCATGAGCTCTATCAAACGGTATTAATAACAGGTTACAGAATAAACTGGATCTATCCGAAAATTCAATGTTTCCAGTTTCCATACATTTGGTAAAGTCACATTATTTTAAAAACTACACATGATATCGTAAAACTGATTACTGATTCTAAAAGTGCTTCACAAGCTCTATCCAATGGTATCAATAATAGGTTACAGAATAAACTGGATCTGGAATGTTTCCTTCTTCCATACATTTAGTACTACCACACTGATGACACCCATCTCTTGACAATATTATAGCAAGTAAAGCCTAAAACCAATGTTTTTCATGAATAATTTTAAATTTGAATACAATTTACGAGTTTATTTTAAGAGTTTATTATAAAATTTAAAAAAAATACACTTCTAATATTGTGTGTCTGGCATACATTTAGTATGGAAGCTGGAAACATTGAATTTTCAGATAGATCCAGTTTATTCTGTAACCTATTATTGGTACCGTTTGAAAGAGCTCATCAAGCACTTTCAGGATCAGTAACCAGTTTTTCAATATCGTATATAGTTTAGAAATAATCGAGTGAGATCACTTAACGTTTCCACCCTGTATTGCTCTCTATGAAAGGAAAACGCACTCCGCACCGCTCTGCTCAAATGAGTCCACGCGACATTTCTCCTCTCTTCTACGCGCGAATCGGAGGAGATCCGGAAATAATGAAATCCGATTGGTTATTCAAAACGCTTCTCTGCTCCGCTCCGGTCCGTCTTGACGAAAACCAGGCCTGAACTGTTACGATTACTTCGCAGGCGAAAATTGAAAGATGTAGTAGTAATAGGGTGCGGCGCTGCCGGGATTGCTGCCCTGAGCAAGCTGCAGGATGCCGGCTTGGACGTGGTGGGTTTAGAGGCAGCGTCTAGGATCGGTGGACGAATCCGCACCATTCCCTTTGCGGATGGCGTCGTCGACCTCGGCGCAGCGTGGTAAGCATATCCTTGGCGCGGATTCCGTTTAAAAACTACCTAAATATCACCCAGGTGAGCAAGTGGAATTGTTAGCACTTTATTCATCTGGGCGAAGAAAGTGGCATTTTTAGTGTCCTCATTTCACCTGGGAACCATTTCAGCCTTCATTTTCTTGAATTGAGTCGACTAAAGCGGTCGCCTTTGTTCACAGGCGCTGGATGTAGTTCGCTATCAATCGGACGATGTGAAAATCATTGGGGACGCCTATGTTCAGCAGGACGTCCTGTAGCTGAAATGATGATGATGATGATATAATATTCGTCTTACAAAACATTTGCCAGTTTACCGTGTATTAGCCTTATTTTGTAACTAACAAGTTAACTACCAAAACAACTTTACTTTCAGGTGCCACGGCGAAACAGGAAATAAGGTGTTTGAATTAGCCAATCCTCATGACCTTTTGGGCAGACCCGGCAAAGAAGAAGTCTGGTATATATTTTCCAACGGCACCCTTATGCCAAACGGGAACGCAAATACTATTGTCAACGAATTCAAAGACGCTGAGAGAGACGCAAATGGAATTGATAAGAGGTCCATTTCGAAGTGTATTGACGAAAAGTAAGTTGATGCAATCATCATTAATCGTTAATTGTAACTGTTTGCAAAGTCACGTTAGTTTTAAGTTCGAAGGCAAGGAACATGCGTTTATTCATAGCTGGGCACCGTTAATCAAATAGTTAACTTCGTTAATCGTTAAACCGTTAATAAAAAAATTAACTTCGTTAAACGTTAAACCGTTACATTTCGCAAGATTTAACGCAAGTTAACGTTAATCGTTAATCCGTTAACACATGATAATAAAACGAAAAAAGTAATTGAATGCAAGGTTCAAATAATTTCGAAAGCTTGTATCGCGCATGGAATTTATTCCTCTTTTAAATTTGCGCTACAAGCTTTCGAAATTATTGGAACCTTGCATAAGTAGGTACAATTATTTTTTTCGTTTTAGTACAACTGCATTTCAGAATAAAAGCTTGTTTTTAATACGTTTTTTAATTACATATTATAATTTTATTTTACACTTTTTAGTAGTATCTCATTCTCAGAGCCTTGGTTCAATTACAATACAATTTAGCACCAAAGTGCTCGAAAAGACAAATCCAGCAAACCCAAACTCGATAAGTTTCCACCCCTTCAGATTCAGAATGTCCAATTCTCAAAATGTCCAATTCCTGAAATGTCCAGTTCCCGAAACTACAATTCCCAAAATGATGGGTTTGTTAAATAAGTCCTCATAGGCTTTCTTAAAAATATTTAACAATTAACCATACTTAAATTTAAATAATCATTTATTTATTTACAAATTATTCTTTCCTTTTTAGGTCAATAGAAAAAAATATATATAACTATAATACATACTTGTACGAGTATAAAGTGCAGTAGCTACAAATTTTTTCTACGTACTTTTTGCAAATAAGTAATACAAATTTTCTATGTTTATATGCCGATTTTGCAAAAACTAAACGCATTCGTACAGAAATATATTAATTACTAATTTTTAAGAAAGGCTATGAGGACTTATTTAACAAACCCATCATAATAATAGATTGGACATTTTGGGAATTGGACGTTTCGAGAACTGGATATTTCAGGAATTGGACATTTCATTAATTGGACATTTTGGGAATTGGACATTCTGGGAATTGGACATTTTGGGAATTGGACATTCTGAACCTGAAGGTTTCCACCGTTTTGTTTAGGAATTCCTATGGCCACCTCCTGACTCCATCATCAGGACCCTGGACGTCATCTACTACTAAAGTGCTCGATAAGACAAATCCAACGAACCCAAATTCGATGCGTTGCCGCCGTTTCATTTAGGAGTTCCTATGGCCACCTCATGACTCCATCATCAGACCAGCTCAATGGTACTATAACAATGCATTGTCGTACTTACATAAGTATACCAAATTTCAGCTCAATCGGTTCAGGAAAACTGGTCTTAAATTCAATTGCAAGAGTTGTCCCACACATAGGTACTAACAAGTGTCGTTAGTGATCTGGTTACAAAAACTGTTGTTTTGGGTTCTGGAAGTTCTGGAAGCCCAAACATACTTGTCAGAACGCGTTTTTCTAGCGTTTTTCAGCGTGCCTGCTGTATCTTTTTGGTAAATAGTAGGTACCGGATTAACGATTAACGGACTTAAGATAATTTAACGGAAGTTAACGAGTCCGTTAACATTTTTTAAAGTTAACTTAAAAGTTAATCCGTTAATAGAAATGTTAACTTCGTTAATTAACGATTAACGGATTAACGAGTTAATGCCCAGCTATGCGTTTATTATTGCTATTTTTACTATTTGCTTTGTTTCCATACACTTTGAAGCGTTTGGGTTGTCTCTACCAATGTAATTCATAACAGAAATTTGACTTTTTATTGTAATTCAAAATTAATACTTACCTACTACTATTGATTTTTTACTTACAGAGTGGGTCGTAAGTCCATCGTTGATCCGGGAAGAATTCCAATAACCGCGCCGTTTATTGAATGGTACAAAAGAGATAACCACCTGGGAGGGCAAGTCGATCCTAAAGAGGGGAAGTCCCTTAGAAACCTTGTGGAAAATGAGACTTGTCGCGGGGAGTTCTGGCTCAATTGGAAAGGAAAGGGCTACAAGACTATTCTAGACGTTTTGTTGGTGATTACTTATTTTTTAATCTCCTTAAACCTCCTGTTTTTTTTTCGGGTTTGACGCAGACCGTACCATTCGCATTTTGTTCCAATCGAAAAATGATGGTCACACACAGATAAAGTTGAAGCCTACCATTTTTGAAACAATAGTTCAACTTGCAGGTTGAAAAAGTGTGACCATTTTGCGAATGGGACCAAATGCGAATGATGTCAAACGAGACGAGTCGTGTACGTTACGGATGATAAAGCGTTACCTACTGGTGATTTAATACATTAGTTATAGAAGGTTGCGATTTTAATAAAGTATATTTATTTTTTTAGAAAAAATATCCTCATTCGTCGAAGTCCGAACCTGAGATATTTCTGAATACCAAGGTGAATTCTGTAATTTGGCAACTGGAAGACGATACCAATGACAATAAACCGTACGTGAAAGTAATTGCGAATAACATGACGATCGAGACGAAGTGTGTTATCATCACTGTCTCAATTGGGGTCCTTAAAGAAAGGTAACGTAAATTCAATAGACTAGTTTTCTAAAAAAAATTAACACGTATATTTTATTTGTCAATCAAACAAGTAATTACAAAGTTATGGTGCGTTGAAATTCCGCGTGACGTCACAAAGTGCTACACTTGACGTCACGGTCCCCTTCATTTAATTTTGAACTTGGGCGTGCTTTATCTCTTACAATTTTCATTACTTTGTAACAGTGAAAAATATTTGTTGATTTTCTGATAAGTGACGGACTAATTCTAAATATTACTTTTTTTAGTCAGAAAACATCCCTATTCCATCCTATTCTGTGTAAAACATCGAGTTTCATGATTCACGGCATTGACAATGAATCAGTAAATTAATTGAAAAGTAGACTCTTTTATTGAAATATACATACGTATTTAATTCCTTTTTCTAGCCACAGTAAGCTGTTTATGCCCATGTTAGAGCCGGAAAAAATCAGTTGCATAGACAACATCGGTTTCTGCGTGTTGGATAAGATTTACATAGAATTCGCGAGCACATGGTGGGGTCATTCACCCGCTAATTTCAACGTCATATGGAAACAGGAGGACAAGAATGATTTTTCCGAGATTGATCAGTGGGTGACAGAAATATACGGACTGAGGACAGTTGAACACCAGCCGAATGTACTCTTGGCTTGGATCTACGGAGAGGGGGCGAAGAAAATGGAAGGGAAAGATGACCATGAAGTAAAAAGTGGCATCGAAAAATTTATGCAACATGTATTTAGTTTAAACTTCAAAGTGTCGGCGATTAAAGGAATCATAAGGTAATAGAACACGCTAATAAAGCTAGTTTCATAAAACTTTTTTCCAGGAAAGATCCCGTCATTCTGACGCCCGTATTCACAACTCCTCATATGTTCTTCTGATTAATTTCGTTGCGGGTCCAATAACAGTTTAACTTTTCCCCGGGACAAACTTGACCTTCATTGGTTGGGTTTTTGTGGCGGTCAAGCTGTAGATCCTGGCTACACAGGAGTTGCAGTAGTGGGAACGAGAGGTGGGAATAGTCCCGCCCGTATTCACAAACATTACTATGAGGTCTCACAGTGCGCGTGGACGCACAGGGTGACACACGAACCAATCACAGAGCTCTATTCAACGCTGTGCGTTCGATTTGCTGCTTCACTTGAGCAAGCATCGTTTGTGAATACGGGCGTAAGTAAAGCAAAGAACCCACTGTGGCGGTGGCACTCCTAGCACACCTAGGGTGCGAAATACCGTTCTTTGATTCTTCAACTCGATTGTATTGACGTGTCCTATACTTATTTTTGGTAATTATTGGGCGCTGCAAAGTAATGTGTCGTCATCATCATCATAAATCATTATATTAGGACGTTCTCCAATGATTTCCTTAATAATCGTTTGGTAACGGCCTGCATCCAGCGCCTTTCCTGCTACCTTTATAAGGTCGTCAGTCCACCTTGTGGGCGGACGTCTTACGCTGCGCTTTCCGATACGTGGCCTCTACTCCAGAACCTTGCTGCCCAATCGCCCGTCAGTTCTGCGCACGTAATTATGTTGCTGTCGCGCTCGCACACTCACTGCGGGCGCGCGTCGCACAGTCGCGACAGCAATATAATTACGCGCGAGCGATAAGGATGGGTAGCTTGGGGTCATTGGACGGGATTTTACGTGCTCACGGACCAGGCTTTAGTTCGTTTATGACGTTTACGTTTAAGTAATGTGTGATCTCCGGAATTTCAGGTCCCAGTGGTCTAGAGACCCATTAGTTCGCGGCTCGTACTCGTACCGGAGTGTGGCCACGGAAGAAGCCGAGGCCAGTGCGGCAGGCCTCAAGAAACCTCTGAACTTTAAAGGCAAGGCGGTCGTATACTTTGCTGGGGAGGCCACTTCGGAAAAACACTACAATTCGGTCCACGGAGCAATAGAATCGGGATTCCAGGCTGCCGAGGATGTGATGCGAGCGCCTCCGTTTTAAAAATTTACCATTTAAAGCCACGATAGCCGAACGGCGAAGGGGTCGGACTGGCCGACTCGACATCCGACGAACGCGGGTGCGAATCCCGACACTCGATTATTGTGATCCCACTACACAAGAGGGGCTAGACAAGTTGCACTTTTTGATCGAATCGAAAATCGAATCCGTCATAACTCAATACAAAATAGGCCTTTCGACCATTTTTCGACTGGTTTATGATTATAATGTGCACTTTGTCTAGACCCAAAGCATAGCTTAGTACGAGGGGCTAACTAATATTATTTTTCTTTTTGAAAGGGCCAAAGAAACGACCAAATAAAATATTTTGCGCAACCCATTTTGAATCTTGTCACTATTAAAATAGAGATCGGATTTTCGGAAGTATAACTCTTAAGCCAGCGGTCGGCAACCTACGGCTCTTAAATTAAATTTAATTTTACTATGAAATCCCTTAAAATCTAAAATCCTCAGTGGTGCAATCCCTTTCAACACATCTCTAGGTTCACTTCGGTTGTCCTTAGTTCTAACTCGATTGACAATAAATAGAAAACGGATAAAAATATATTAGAGGTTCAATCACTGTAAGTACTTGGAAAGGACATCATCCATTTTTGTCCAAAATCAAAAGTGCCGACCAAAAAATAAAAGTGCTAAAAAAAATTTATGAATCGTCGATGAATTTGAGATCTCAAATACTCGAAGTACAGTGGTGCTACAGCTTTGGTGCCATAGTAACAAATGCTAAGGCGGACGTATTCTGTCAGAATACAGCACTTTTTTTTTATTGGCCGACAGTTTTGATTTTGAACAAAAAATGTATGAATAGTCGATGACTTTTAGATCTCAAATACTCGACGCACAGTGGTGCTACAGCTTTGGTGCCATAGTAACAAATGCTAAGGCAGACGTATTCTGTCAGAATACAGCACTTTTTTTTGTTGGCCGGCACTTTTGATTTTGGACCAAAAATATATGAAACGTGGATGATGTCCTTTTAAATGATCTCTAGCTAGTCTATTTAGACCAAAAATATTACATATTTTTTACGGGATGGCGTCACGTCAGTTAAGCTTTATTTTATGTAGTTGTAATGTTGTGCTTTTTTGCTACATACATACATACATACAGATAATATTTTTTATATTTCAACTGCTTTTAATAAATATATTTTTGATATTTTTTATATTGTTGACGTACCTAAATGCAATAATAATGTATTTTCTTAAATAATGACTACACTCGGCGTCAAATAGATCGCACCTCCCACGACAATTATTTTTAAGATTTTCTTCTAACACAAACATGGTTCACCATCAATATTGGTATCATTTGAAAGCCCAATAAATAAACTTAAAGAAAAACACATTTAATTTCTTAAACGATTAACATGTACCATAAACGTGACTTGAAAAAATCCAATGTTTTGCCTCATCTCTGGGACTATCCAGACCAATTTTCGTGGTTATAAAACCAAATAATGATCTCACGTATCATCTTTAACAGATGGAGAGATTAATTCCAATTTAACAGTTTTATAACCATAAAAGTTCAAATCAAATCAAATATATTTATAATAATTAGGTATTACTAGTTTTTTTGCTGGTCTACTACGAAAATTTTTCAAGTCAGATGTTTGTTCGCTTGAACGTAACTACTTGTCACTTTAAGAAGAGACTGGATCCTTCTAAACACGCATTTTTGGGGTTTCTCAACCTTAAAAAAGCTTAGAACAAGGCTTTCAAATGATACCAATATTGGTGGGAAGTGGGGATGTATACGCTTGAAAGTGTTTTTCGCGGGTGGTGCGATTTATTTGACGCCGAGTGTAGGTGTTAAAATGTTTGAATGTTTTTACAAGTAAGTGTAGTGAGTGTAATCACAATATGATGGTGCTTTTTTTATATAATAAAACATATTAGTATTGGAATTATATTTTTATTTATTAATAATTATTAAAATGTACTTTTTGAAGATTAAAATAGTTTTCTAAAAGAAACAATATGAGTTATATTTGTGTGCAAAAATCAAATTTTATAAACAAATATCATTAGGCAATTATGAAAAAAATAATATTTATTATTATTACAAAACAGAAGAAGTTGGTAAAACTTAATTCATAGCAAAAAATATTGCATTTATCACTATTATTATTATTATTTAATATCACTAAAATTGTGAGTATCGCATTTTTAATATACTTACCTACTTTAAAATACAAATCTTTCGATTACGTAACCAACAATCACAGCTTACAATAAAAAATAGTTACAAAATTATAATTATTATTATGACGAAACCAGTAAGTAAATAAAGAATCTCAAAATGGAAAGGACCATTTTTCGATACCTTCAGAAAGCTAAAAAACATTGCAGATGGCGCTTTTTGGACCATAATACCAAGTTTTAAGGTACATATTTCACTGAAATTATCTTTTGTTCTTTACGGTCACTGTAAGAAAAAAAATCACTCTCGTGCAATCGTACCCAAAAACTAATAATATTTTTTTAATTTGATTCATAATCGAATAATTACAGTATTACATTGAGTTGAAATATCGCGTGACGTCACTTTTGAGTAAAAATTCTACTCAAGCGTGACGTATCGTGCCATTTCAACTCGATGTAGCACTGTTGGTATCCTTCCGTTTGGCCAAATTACTTTTCGCCAAATTTCACTTCGCAAACAACTTATCGCCAAAGTTTTATTTCCCAAATAAACTTTTAGCAACTGTACTTTTCGCAACTAATTCATTTGGTCAAATTAACATTTGGCCAAATTTTACTTGGCAAATGTTTATATAGCAAATGTTTTATTTTGCCAAATATTATATCCCAAATAATTTGCTTGGTCAAATTGACACTTCACATACTTACGAAGTTACGAGTACCCACCGTTACCCACAAATCAAAGCATAAGGCACATGGTTATGGTTTTCACAATAATTTTATGTAAAACAGAGAGATTGCAGAAAATAGTATGGTTGCAAAAAGTAGGTCTTGTAGAAAATAGTAGGTTAGGTTAGGTTAGAACAGTGACCCTTAATGCGCGAAGGCGAGCGAAGCGTGCCGCGGCAGCGGCCGCCGAGCGCTAGAATCATCTCTATTGTTAATGAATCATTTGGAAATTTCGATAAAAAGAATGAAATATGAAAATTTATTTACAAAAAAAATTATATTAACTACCCACTAAACAAAATAATAACCACAAGCTAATTTGTATTCCATTCTATGCACCAATCAAATTGTTTTGTAAATAGTTTATCGTGAAATATTTTTGCCAAATAAAACATTTGGCAAAACATACTTTGCCAAACAATAATTTGCTAAACAATAATATGCCAAAAACGACATTTGCAAATTAAAAGTTTGCAATAAGTTGTTTTGCCAAATGAGAATTTGCCAAATGAAAATTTGCGAAACGTTGTTTGCGATGTGATAATTTGGGAAACGTTTTTTGGCCAAACATTAGTAATCCAGCACTGTTATTATTTAATTATGAAAGAAAATAAAAAATATGAGTCTAATATTTTCTAAATAACTGTCTGACGGACAAATAATTGAAATTTTGTCATCTAGCCTATTTGCACTAGTGCTGCACTCTGGCGGCAAAATACAGACTTTTCTTAGTTTGAGACAAGATGGCGCTTTTTAAGTATTAGGTACCAAAGTGTTACTCTTCAAGGGAAGAAAGACGATTGAAAAAAAATTCCTTTCCAGTTCACGTAGTAAGTAAAGGTAAACGACAAATCGCTTTGTTCCTAGGGTAGGTATAGTCTGGTCTGCGAGCACGTAGAATTTTGTCCAATGACCCCAAGCTACCCATCCTTATCGCTCGCGCGTAATTGTGTTGCTGTCGCTACTGTGCGACGAGCGCCCGCAGTGAGTGTGCGAGCTCACAGACCGGGCCTTAGGTTAACTATTTAAAAATATGTTTCTTGTATTTTTACCTACATTCCTCCTCTTGTTACGTGTAAATGACTTCTGAGCTGATGACGTTTCCGTGCTCGTCGACGTCATCGATGGTGATCTCCACTGATCCTTCAGGCGGCTCGAGCTTTTCAGTCTTCATTGGCAATGACGCCTTTTCTTCATTGTCACCTAGAAATAATTGAACGATTTTGAAACGGCAAATGGAAAAAATAAAAAACTGACAACCCGTATTGATAGATATAGTCTGGTCCGTGAGCACGTAGAATTTTGTCCAATGACCCCTAGCTACCCATCTTTATCGCTCGCGCGTAATTATGTTGCTATCGCGCTCGAACACTCACTGCGGGCGCCCGTCGCACAGTCGCGACAGCAATATAATTATTACGCGCGAGCGATAAGGATGGGTAGCTAGGGGTCATTGGACAAAATTCTACGTGCTCACGGACCGGGCTTTAGTAGCGCCCTCCAGTAAGTGGCATAATTATATTGTTGTCTATCGTGGCAAATATCAGAACTGTATTGATAATAGCGCCCTCCTGACAACGTCATAGCTGGCACAGGTCAGTGCTAGCTACAGTCTAATTTTTTAGAAATCAGCAGAAATGTCATCAAACATGGCCAAATGACATAAAAATATTTTTAGTCTGTGAACTAGTGATGCGACAAAACCTCTCGTTAATCGCGAAGTGAAATTATTGTAGTACTTGCGTATCATCGCCGGGTGATCGTCAAAATACTAAAAATATGCAACAAAGTCGCAACATTGAATGTGAACTGATTATGAAATCGAGAACAGGAAACAAACTGTATGCACAGATGTAATCAAAAAACACACTGGACAGTAAAACAATCAATGACATCCGTAAAGTTATTAAACTTCAAATAGTTGCAAAAAGTTCTGTTTGACAGTGTTGCTACTAGTGACATCTCGCTCGCTCAGTTCTTTGTTGCTCTATTCCGCTAGGGAGGTAATTTAAGATGCTATCAATGAGGGTTTTCGCGATTGAAAAATCCGCCAGATGGCAATACGTAGACGCGAGGTCCAAATGCTGCATGATTGGTTATTTTTGACATGACATTGACAGATATGTCAAAATCCACCAATCACGCAGCATTTGGACTCACAGGTTACAGCACTGATGTGTCAGAGACAAGTCATAGACAATATGGAGATAACACATGATTTTAAACGTCAAGTCAATTTGACAAGTCTCACAAATTTTCATCGTCCACGTATTTTGCTAAAATAATTTGTTTCAAAGATTGATTTGAAACTTGTATAAACGTGAAAATAAAGTTGGTTTCATGGGCTTGTTAAATAATGTGTATGATATTATGAACACGTAAGTGATTATGGTGTAATTGTGTATGAAAGTGTTTGTTTACATCTCTGCTGGATTCTAAAAAATCAAGGTATATAAAGGACATTTTACTCCAGTAGCGTGGAACGTCCACCTACAAGGGGGATGGACGACCTCATAAGGTAGCATCCTCAAGGTAGACCTCATAAGGCGCTGGATGCAGGCCGTTACCACCCGGGCGATGTGGAAAGGTGGACTATATCATAGGTCATAACCTACACTGGTCATCACAAAAATCGGCCCACCTACGTTTTACAGGAAAACTCGTTTCTACTGACACAATCATGGTTCCCCAACAATATTGGTGTTATTTGAAAGCCCAATAAATATCCTTAAAGAAAAACACATTTAATTTCCTAATAAACGATTAACATATTATACATACAATAAATGTGACTTGAAAAACTTGAAAAAAGACCTCACTTTGGGCTCACCTCTGGGATCAATTAGACCAATTTTTATGGTTATAAAACCAAATAATGATCTCACGTGTCCTCTTTAACAGATGGATAGCGATTAATCCTAACTTAACAGTTGTATAGCCATAAAAGTTGGCTCAAGCGTTAACTTTTTTGAAGAAGTGACTCTGGATTCTTCTACAGACACATTTTTGGGGTTAAATCCTTTCCTTTAATGAAATGAAGTTTAGAACTAGGCTTTTAAATGGTAATATAGTATAGTAATATTGGTGGGAAGTGGGGATGCATACGTTTGAAAGTGCTTGTCGCGGGTGGGTCGATTTTTATGATGACCAGTGTATGTTTAGTGTAGTGCTGCTTTTACACTGCGCGGAAATTAAGTCAAGTCAAAAAAACAGTGGTTTGGGTATGAAAAACGAATGAATTTCATACCCACTCCTTCTGTTTTTTTTTACTGATGATGATAATTTTTGATTTTGATGATGATTATCATATTATACACACCTTTTAGTGTGATCTCGAACCTTCTAGGCATAGCCTATGTTTAGTGTAGTGCTGCTTTTACACTGCGCGGAAATTAGCCAAGTCAAGTTAAAAAAACAGGGGTGGGGATGGAAAACGAATTAATTTCATCCCCACTCCTCTGTTTTTTTTTTACTGATGATGATGATTATCATATTACACACACCTTTTAGTGTAATCTCGAACCTTCCAGGCATAGCCTATGTTTAGTGTAGTGCTGCTTTTACACTGCGCGGAAATTAGCCAAGTCAAGTCAAAAGTCAAAAAAACAGTGGGGTGGGGATGAAAAATGAATGAATTTCATCCCCACTCCTCTGTTTTTAGGGTCCCGTAGCCAAATGGCAAAAAACGGAACCCTTATAGATTCGTCATGTCTGTCTGTCCGTCCGTCCGTCTGTCCGTCCGTATGTTACAGCCATTTTTTTCCGAAACTATAAGAGCTATACTGTTGAAACTTGGTAAGTAGATGTATTCTGTGAACCGCATTAAGATTTTGATGCAAAAATAAAAAAAAATACTGAAACTCAAAAATTTTTTTTTCATCAATCATACGTGTGGTATCTAATCTATGGATAGGTCTTCAAAAATGATACCGAGGTTTCTAAAATATTTTTCTTTCTAAACCGAATAGTTTGCGTGTCAGACGCNAATGAAAAATCTAAAAAAAAACATATTATGTATACTATAAAAACTACCAACTAAAATTGTTTTGAACGAGATCTAGTAAGTAGTTTTTTTTAATACCTCGTCAATCGTAAACCGCTTGGTACCGCGTAATCTTTCATACAAATAACATAAAATAAAAAAAAATAAAAAAAATCATAAATCAATGGTACGGAACCCTTTGTGCGTGGGTCCGACACACACTTGGCCGGTGTTTTTTACTGATGATGATAATTTTTGATTTTGATGATGATTGATTATCATATTATACACACCTTTTAGTGTGATCTCGAACCTTCTAGGCGCAGTCTCTGTGGCCTCCGCGACTTGTCGCACGTTGAACTCGAATGTCGTGTTCAGAGACTCCTTGGGTCCGCTGTACCCGTCCACAATCTTCTTGGAGACTTCCAGAACTTCGTACCGGGTCGTAGTCAGCCGGTACATGCCGTCTTCGCTTATTTGATATCTGAAATGTTTTGCTTAGTATTTATTCAAGGCAACAAACTTATTATAGCATAATTAATACATTTATGACAATACAATGCCACCAAAAATCTTAATTTACAAGTTATTTAATACTAGCTTTCCGCCCGCGGCTTCGCCCGCGTGGAATTTTGTCTGTCACAGAAAAACTTTGTCGCGCGCGTGCCTGTTTCAATAACCGGGATAAAAACTATCCTATTTCCTTTCCCGGGACTCAAACTATCTCCATGCCAAATTTCATCAAAATCGGTTCAGTGGTTTAGGCGTGAAAGCGAGACAGACAGACTGATAGACAGAGTTACTTTCGCATTTTATAATATTAGTAGATATTAATTAAATTTTTATTACGAGAAGGAAGTATCTTTTAAAAAAAGTTGAGATATCAAATTGTAGGGGAATGGTGTCAAATAGTCTATTGGAATAAGGTTGAACTTTTTGGCCACTTGTGGTTGTCACCAGAGTAAATACAAATAAGTAGGTTATCTTCATAGAAACGGCGCAACTCCCCGCTAAATTTTGTCAGTGTGTGCGTGCGCGCCGCATACGTATTGGTGCGCTCGTATACAAACCGCGCTCGGTGCGTTTCTATGAAGATAACCTACTCATTTGTATTTATTCGGGTGTCACGAAATATTTGTCGCTGCTCGTACTACAAAACAGGGGACTTACCTAAACCTGCTATGTCCGAAGGGCCACTGTGCGCCGTGCACATTAACCAGATGCGTCGTGAGCCGCGAGCCTCGTGAGAACACCTTTGTGTGCTTCTCAGGGCACATGTGACATGCATACTTCTTCTGTGGCTATAAAATTAAATTATTATTATTTGTACGCTTTGGAGCTCACGGGTCAAAAGTGGCCCGGTCCTATACAGGGTGTTAGGTAAATGGGTATATAAGCCGACACTAGCCCATGTTAACATGGGCATATAAATGGTATGGTGAAGTCAGAAAATTTATATTTTCATTTTAATTATTTTTATTTTCATACAAATCGGATTTTATAAAATTTATTTTGTATGAAAATTAAAAAAATTAAAATGGTGATATCAAATTTCTGACTTCACCATACCATTTTATGCCCATGTTAACATGGGCTAGTGTCGGCTCATATACCCATTTACCTAACACCCTGTATAAGGCTTGCGTGGGGATACAGATCCAACACGTAGAGGCCGTTTTAAGCGCAAAGTTATTATTATTATTTGTATCTCCTGTGGATAAGCACGGCGCGGAGGCCGGTCCTTTTGGAAGGCGTTCATGGGGATACAGAAACAGATCCAACACGAAGAGGCCCCTTCGAGATACGATAATGTGTTGGGATGTGCATTATTATTATTATTCTTTACGCAGTTATGGCGAAGCCGAATAACGAAAAAAAAGCAGTACAAAATTGCTAGTTAAAACAATTTAATCAAAGAAAATATATCAGGATCAGTGGCGGATTTACCAGCAGGCTGATGCCTGCTGCAAATAAGGGGCGGCTGATTTTCAAAATTAAAAAAAAAATACATACTTTAACAAAAATCAAAATATAGCACTACTAGCTTTCCGCCCGCGGCTTCGCCCGCGTGGAATTTTGTCTGTCACAGAAAAACTTTATCGCGCGCGTCCCTGTTTCAAAAACCGGGATAAAAACTATCCTATGTCCTTTCCCGGGACTCAAACTATCTCTATGCCAAATTTCATCAAAATCGGTTGCGAGGTTTAAGCGGGAAAGCGTAACAGACAGACAGACAGACAGACAGAGTTACTTTCGCATTTATAATATTAGTTGGGATACGTATTACAGTGCCAAACAACTGATAGTTAATGATATTGAATTTCTAGAATATCGCAATAGTAAATATTTTTCATTTTTTGTCCAGTCGTTTACAACCCCCAGCCTACCAGCGGCCAATCTTTAAATTCGTCACTGATCCGGATTCCAACTACTCATTTTCGGTCATGTCATCTCGTACTATCGCAAAAGAATCACCATTTGGTGAGAGCCAGAAAAAAAAACGGAAACGGGTAGCTAGAACTGTGGCTCACTGTACTTAGATACAATGATCTGCTAACCTTAGGAGTCTTAACTTCGTCCTCGGAATTGTCTTCGTCAGATATGTCGTCTTCTAATTGTTCGTTCTTGATTCGCTTCTTTTTACGCGTATGTGTTGGTATATGCTTGCGAAGGTCTGAACTGTTTACGGCTCTGAAAGAGACGGAAAAGAAACATCAACGACATGCTAAAAGCAGGATTCATTCTCATTTCCGCACTATTTTTGTTTAATTAAACGAAGAAAAATAGTGTATATTTAGTTCACCTGCAGGTGCAGTCTGAAACTACCAACTAAACTGTGCTTGCAACTAGTGCAGCGCCATCTATTGGCGCACTCCACAACTACTACCATCTAATCTGTAGGAGCAGTGCCTGTAGTTGTAAAGCCGGGTCTCCCAGCACCTGTTTTGCCCTACACATTTTTGTTTGCATCAACAATGTTTTTGCTTTCCATGCCCGGTGGAAAACACATAAGTAGTGAAACGATGTTTTGTGTAGACAGGTTTGTTGAATGTTGACAATGTTTTTGTTGATTGTGTAGGGCAAACAAAACGCACTAGAGACCTGACTAAGTTACACAGTATCAGCTATCAACCCACCTGTAGGGGCCTGTAGAAAAGCGCCGTTTATTGACGTAAATCACAACTAGAGCCAGCAGATGACGGTATCGCAAGTGCTACTCTAACGCGGCTGTGTGGTACAGCGCCATTTGTTGACATAAATCACTACTAACCTGTACGGGCGGTGCGGGCAAGCGTGAGTGCCATGTGGTTACAGCGCCATCTGTTGACGCGTGCCATAACTACTAACCTGCACGGGCAGTGCGGGCAAGCGTGAGTCCGCGCGTTCTGTGCCGGTAGATGGCGGTACCGCACGTGTTGCTCTAACGCGGCCATGATTTTTTTTTATGTGACAGGAGGCAAACGAACAGACGAATCACCTGATGGTAAGTGATTACCGTCGCTCATAGACACCCGCAGACCCAGGGGCGTTACAGGTACGTTGCCTGCCATTAAGGTGAAGATACGCTCTCATTTTGAAAGCTTGCAGGTCGTATTCGTCCGGAAACACCGCAGACGACAGTCCATTCCACAGTTTGGTTGTACGGTGTGGTACAGCGCCATCTGTTGACATAAACCACTACTAACCTGTACGGGCAGTGCGGGCAAGCGTGGGTCCGCGCGTGCTGCGCCGGTAGATGGCGGTACCGCACGTGTTACTCTAACGCGGCCGTGTGGTACAGCGCCATCTATTGACATAAATCACTATAGTCTGGTCCGGGAGCACGTAGAATTTTGTCCAATGACCCCAAGCTACCCATCCTTATCGTTCGCGCGTAATTATGTTGCTGTCGCGCTCGCACACTCACTGCGGGCGCCCGTCGCACAGTCGCGACAGCAATATAATTACGCGCGAGCGATAAGGATGGGTAGCTTGGGGTCATTGGACAAAATTCCACGTGCTCCCGGACCAGACTATACTAACCTGTACGGGCAGTGCGGGCAAGCGTGGGTCCGCGCGTGCTGCGCCGGTAGATGGCGGTACCGCACGTGTTACTCTAACGCGGCCGTGTGGTACAGCGCCATCTATTGACATAAGTCACTACTAACCTGTACGGGCGGTGCGGGCAAGCGTGAGTGCCATGTGGTACAGCGCCATTTATTGACATAAACCACTACTAACCTGTACGGGCAGTGCGGGCAAGCGTGAGTCCGCGCGTGCTGCGCCGGTAGATGGCGGTACCGCACGTGTTACTCTAACGCGACCATGTGGTACAGTGCCATCTATTGACATAAATCACTATAGTCAGGTCCGGGAGCACGAAGAATGTTGTCCAATGACCCCAAGCTACCTTTTCTTATCGTTCGCGCGTAATTATGTTGCTGTCGCGCTCGCACACTCACTGCGGGCGCCCGTCGCACAGTCGCGACAGCAATATAATGAAGAATGTTCACTAATTTTGTTTTTTAGCTTTCTGTATTCTCTGTTAAAAATAAAAAATACACGTGAAAGAATTATTTCGATACGTCAATTAGTTTCCAAGATATTGAATTTTAAAAGTGCGGGCGGCGGCCGGCCCGCCATTTTATGCGCGTGACGTCATATTACAGTGACTGGCTCATATTTGTATGGGTGGAATCTTGCAAGCTGAATTAAGACCCACTTCCAGGCAACCGATTAAGCTGAAATTTCGCAAACACATGTGATTTGGATGACCATGCAATATTATGATGACATGGAGCTGATCTGATGATGGAGCTGGAAGGTGGCCATAGGAACTCTATAATAAAACGACTTAAATGCATCGAGTTTGGGCTCGTTCGTTTTGTATTGATGAGTATTTTAATTCTATATAGTAATCGGGGTCTAATGATGGAGCGGAAGGTAATTCGCAATAAAACGACACAATCGCATCAAGTTTGGGTTTGGTTCAATTTTAATTTCTGTGATGGGTCTGGGTGTTAATATGTATAATAAGTTTGTATTTACAAAAAAAAAAATATTTAAGTATGTTTATATCCGTTTTCTAGTGAGCGGACGCTGTGAATGTACGTCACACGGGGTCACGTGACCGTCGGCGGGACTCAATATTTAAGCGAACTTTGAATGCCTATAAAATCATAACTACTGGGTATTTTTGAATGAAATAAAAACTAATGTATTTGTAAATGTAAAAGCTTAACTGTAACATAGGTTTCAAGTGATTTTGCATACCTAGTAACATTCTCAATTACGCGCGAGCGATAAGGATGGGTAGCTTGGGGTCATTGGACAAAATTCTACGTGCTCACAGACCAGACTATACTAACCTGTACGGGCAGTGCGGGCAGGCGTGGGTCCGCGCGTGCTGCGCCGGTAGATGGCGGTACCGCACGTGCTGCGCGAGCGCGGCGGGCGTGGGCGCGGACATGTCGCAGAGAGCGCACGCGTACGCGGACACGTGCTGTCGCGCGTGCTCCCGAAGCAAGTACTCGGTCGCGCACGACACGCCGCACACTGAACACGGGTAGCTGGAGTGCGGGTATACGTTCTGTAATTGGCGGTTTAATTTGAATTCTAACTGACAAAACGACCTTCGTACCGCCTGTGTAGGATTCTAGGGCTTTTTCCTGGGACCCGGTTAAAGAAAACACAAAAAGAGGAAGGTACAAGCAAGAATAAATAATATTATTGGACAATTTCACACAGTGCCATCTAGCCCCAAAGTAAGCAATTAATATAATAATATGCTTGTGTTAAGGGTGCTAGCTTAACGGATAGGTACTAGATGTATACTTTTTTTAAATACAAACATATAGTGTCCGACCGAATGTTCGGTTTCGGTTTCGTTTTCGGTTGAGTTTCGGTAAAAACACGAGTTTCGGTTTAGTTTCGTTTTCGGCGGCAAACTTGCCGAAACTACGACCGAAACCGAATGTGCATTTGGGAGTTTCCGCGCTGTTATCAGTTATGTTCGGCGCGTTAAATGAGGGAATGAATCCGATCAGAGCCAATGTCGTGATTCGCTCGCTTGTTTGTTTGCTCAGCAAACTTTGCTGTTTGTTTTGTTTTGTTCTGGTGGCGAGTTTTAGAGTGATTTATTTTGAATTTTATCTCGTTTTATGTCGTTATAACATAAGAGCGGGTAATAAATATAAAAAAAAATATTTAATATGACTGATAAAAGTATAATCAAGTTTAATCTAACCTATTTTTTTTGGTTCGCAAATGCTATACGTAAACAAACATTAGTTAGGTAGTTAGTAATGACTAAAGTGCATTTCATGGTGATAATATTATGGATTCAGAGTTTAAAAGCTCATTTAGTATTTATCACCAAGGTATCCAAGTGGCAAGTACGTAGATAACCTACTAACTTACGTACCTACTACCAATTTTGTTTTGAGAAATTATTAAGGTATAGCCTGACCAGGAACATAAAAACCCTCGCCATGTTGCGGAAAACTAATGGTACTAATTTATTTTAATGGCAACAGTAACTGAAAACTTCATTGACATGTCACCTTGCATGTCAGACTATTGCTGTCAAAGTGTAAACAAACTTTATTTTAAATGTGCGCAATTTATTTTGTGAGTTAAATTGCTGAAATCTTTTATAGTCGTGAAAGAAAAGTGGTTTACAATGTGTTAAAGTATTTGTCGAAGAGAAATACTAAGGGTTCGGACAATATTTTCATTGAATAAGGTTTCCGACAAAGGTTGTCAAATTGACTGACATGTTTATCGTATAGTACAGTCCACTATGAAAATTAGCTGTGGTGTGTTTCAACTACCTATTTTTAAAAAAATGACACTTTCTAAGTGTTGAATTTTATGAAATTGGGAAAGAAGTACTGAGTTTGAAGCGTTCATGAGCAGACATTGCAGTTGAATATTCAAGTTCTAAATTTGATTATTGATGAATAATAAAATAAATCCTACTAGCTCGATTGATGGTTTCATTTAATTTATTTAAACCAGGTTACCTATATTAATATTTTTTCGTTAATTTATGAAAATATCAAATTAGCCCGTAATCCTGAATCCTGATACATAAAGTTAGCCTATTAATTTAACACAGGTACGACTGTACTCAGTGTTGCACTATCAAATGCAATTGACGCGCCTCTATGCCAGGGTTTTTATGTTCCTGGTCAGGCTATAAAACACCCGACCATGGGACGGGTTATGTAGATGTCCTGAATATTGCGAGTAATTAAAAAAAATCTAACTATAAATCCTTCTTTTTCTTTTTTAATACATAATTTGATACCTTTTAGAGTAAAAATGCGCTTTATAAGTTCAATTTTAATGCAATTTAAAGAGAAAACAATAAATACTGACTGATTATAATAACCTTTTCTTTATTTTTCCCTCAAAATATGAGCCTTGTAAGGAAGTTTCGGTTTCGGTTTCGGCCGAAATAGACACCGTTGCCGAAATTCGTTTTCGGTTTCGGTCGTAAAACTAGTTTCGGTCGGACACTACAAACATATTATTATACAAAGTAATAATTAATTATCTACCTACATAAAATTTGTTAATTTCTCATGTAAGTGACTGTAATGTTTTTAATGAGAAATAAATGTTATTTAAACCTAAGTAACACCCAGATCCGTCACAGAAATTAAAATGCATCATTTCAGGTTCTCGAATTCGAGACCTCTCAGCATAGTAGTCCATTCTGAACCACTACACCAAACGGCCAACATAATACGAATAAAAATAAAAATACATAGCGGTGGACTGACCTGTCTCCTCAAATGATCAGCCAGTTTCCTATTACACGCGAAGTGCTGACCGCAATGGTAGCACGCGATAAGTCGCTCCCCGGTGTGCGATCGGAGGTGCATAGAGAGCAGGCTGCGTCGAGCGAACGTGAGTCCGCAGCCCGCCCACGAGCATAGGGTCCGCTCGGAATACTTTATGTGGAGTTTGACGTGATCGAACAAGGTCTGCAATGAAGATAATGAGATGTAGGATAGGGAATTTATTGTTAACTCAAAAAGAGAAAGTCCCGGTTTTCGTCAAGGCCTAATAATAGTAGTTTACTTAAAGCTTTCTCTCTCTAAGATACATCCCTATGTCAGTAACAAGATTATGTACATGGATATCAAGCTGGATACAGAGAAACAGCAAATTGAAAAGTACAGTAAAAGTTACCAACTGAGACTGGATAGTCACAGAAACGAACTCGCCTCTCAACTGCAAGGAACTGGCAGTCTGCACTTTTCTAGACTGAAGAGACAGCATTCAAAACCTAGCGAAAAGATTCGCAGTGAAAGAATAAGAGATGACTCACTGGACTAGTCTCTTACTGAACGCCTCGAGAACCGGATTGGAATCAGACAGATGATTGGATTATTATTGTTTCGCGGAAACAGATTGTCAAGTAGCAGATTAGAAAAGGAAAAAAAAAACTTGAAAGCTTTTACCACTGACAACACAGTAGATTTCCAATTATGTCTATAGATTTTTAGAACGACTAAAGACGACGGTAGATTTAAATAAGCAGGGGAACATATAGGAAACTACTATACATACTATACTATTTATTTATTTATTTATATTAGGAAGACCAGGGTTTACATAATTGAATTACTGAATAAACTATTCGATTTGACTATTACATCATAAAACATCCCCCTATCTCTTTGATGAAAACAAAACATTTGTGCATCAGCAGATGTAATTATGGAAATGAAGATAGAAATAACCTTGAAATGACGCGATAGTGTGCGTATTAACTTTATTATCTTATTTATATGATTGTATGCAAACTTTGCAGTGATTTTCTCATAAAATTATTCTAAGGCAGTGGTTCTTAACCGGTGGACCGCGGACCACTGGTGGTCCCTGGAGGCATTCCAAGTGGTCCACGAAGACATCGTAATAAACAAGTGACGTGACGTGATGAGTCGAGTCAACACAACGCAAACGGCGCACAGTGGGCGAGAAATCGACCTCCCATTTTCATAGGATTTTGAAAATAAGAAAGTGGTCCCTGACTAGACAGAAATTTGGTAAAATGGTCCCTCGTGACTTAAAGGTTAAGAACCACTGTTCTAAGGTCAAGTCAATTGATGGTGACAAAAATAATTATAACAAATTCTTCAGAAAATTAAATATCGGTAGAGTTAGAAAATAATTATAGCATTTCTCACCTGGATGCAGTTAAATCTTTCTTCGCACCCAACCCACATACAAACATGTTCGCTTAACAATGGAGGCAACTGATTCCTTTTGCTCGAATCTTTTTTACACCGTGCCAAGTTCAATGTGGCACGCCCATTGAGACCGATAGCCAGGAGACGCGCGTGGTATGCGTGGTAGTTGATGTGACGGACCATTTCGTTGAAGTCCGGCGTTTTGTGCCCGCAGACATCCCATAGGCAGACATACTCCACTTGAAATATAAATAAGATAGCGTCATTAATATGTTATCGAATAATTTAGTACCAGACTCTTGTGGCGGAGTTTTGGGCTGACACTGTGTAGGTTTGTTGTCGACACGAAAAGAAGAAGATTTAGTACCGCCTACTATATTTTCAGTTTGGCCCTAAAGCTGACTGGAGGAGAATTCTGAATGACATTAAGTTCGCCATGTGTACCGTGATTTATGTGCATAAAAGTTTTAAGTAAATAAGATACTGTCATTAACATAATTTACAGTATAATATCTAGTTATTGTACAGTAGACATCACATCAGACAACACAATACATTTTTGGTGCAAAATAGCATTTTACAACAAAAATGCCACTGTGTTGCAACCTGCAACAAATACATAAAATGCCACTGTGTTCAGCTTGTACAGATGTCTGTCTGTTAATTTTTCATTTTGTGATCTATGGACTTACTTTGTACATAGAGTCATAGATACTGGTAAGATTAATGATTAATTTGTGAGCTTATATTTGACAGTTGCAAGAAAAAAAAATTGAAATAAACACACTATATGAGCCAAAACCTTAATATTGACAGTAATTATTATGCTGGCATTATAGTGTGTGACTCACCACTGTCGTCGTTTTTTAAAACATGCAAGTTGGAGATGTGGTTCCGGATGTGTTTCTGGAACTCCTCGTAGTCTGTGAAATGCCACAAGCACGCTTGCCATTCACAATCCAGACGTAAGCTTTCAGTGCGTAAACGGTGAAGAGGCTGTAAAAGAAGTACAAAGTTTAGTCTATCTTAAACAGGCACTACTACAAAATAAGCCATTGTAGTCATTAGTTAATTAACTCACTATAATATTCAGTACATATTAAAAACAGTATATCCCTCTCATTATTGTGCTAAAAGTATTTATTCTGGAGTAAAATAAAGCACATAATATTAGTAATACTTGATTACAAAAAAAATATCGTTTATGTCAAATGACGTCCACTCCTAGACAAAGGTGTTCATGTAAATAAAAAAGGTTAAATTAAAAACCAACACACCACAGCCTTTGGTTCGATTGCAGGCTCGTAAACACCATCAGGAACCGTCGCTTCGTCCTCAGCTACAGACAGCAGAAAGTTTTTTCTATCTGCATTGGTCTTGATAATAAACTGAATATCGTTCTTATTTTGTTGAGAAAGTTTCTTCATGTCCAAACTGTTTTGCTTCTGGAGCCAGTCCATACATCGCAGTAGTTTCATCTTTTTAACACCAGGAAGTTCAGATTCTTCTGCCATATTTATTGAAAGTCAATACAGTAAAAGCAATTAAAAATGAATAAACATTGTATTAATAAAAAAATTAAAAAAATACAAAATTTTGAGATAAAAATAGAAAAGACAACAACAGCTGACTGAACAGTTGGGCGCGAAGCGAATGTCAAAATGGCAATGACGTGTTTATTTGAACGTTTAGTTTATAAATGTCAATGGTTTTGAGCCGTCTTTTTAATAATTTATTTTAATTTATAGCTGAAAATTAATAAAACGATATTGATTTAACTACAATAAAACTTAAATATTTACTAGTTATCGAAAATCATTTTTTTTAATCAAGGAATGGATTTTTTGACACGAAAACGCAAGTCTGTGATCATGATTGATTGACGTTTAAATTCTTTAGACATACTCTCTAATCTGTGGTATAAATAAATTAATAAAAAAACGTGCGAGACGAGTGAGACGAGCGACGAACGCGTGAACTCGTGAAGTTTGGTGCGACGTATTTTACGGCACGGCGCGGCGAGTCCCCACGTTTTCCTAAGTATCTCTTATCATCATATAAAGACTCATAAATAGTTAATTCAAGTCGTCTGCCCGTCGCATACATTGAGTGACCGTCCCGTGAGGTCGTCCCGTCTAGCGGTTGGTGCTGATGAAATCAACAGTACCGCTCGAGGAAGTAGTGAATAAATTGGACCACATAACTCTACCTCTAACCACCAGAATGCCGAACATCAAGGTCTTCAGCGGGAGCTCGCATCCGGACCTCGCGCAAAAAATTGTCGACCGCCTTGGAATTGATCTCGGCAAAGTAGTCACAAAAAAATTTAGCAACATGGAAACGTGTGTAGAAATCGGTGAATCTGTTCGTGGAGAAGATGTTTACATAGTTCAGAGCGGCAGTGGCGAGATAAATGACAATCTTATGGAGCTACTGATTATGATCAACGCATGCAAAATTGCTTCGGCGTCCCGGGTCACCGCTGTCATTCCGTGCTTTCCGTACGCGAGACAAGACAAAAAAGACAAAAGTAGAGCTCCAATTACTGCAAAACTGGTCGCCAACATTCTCTCCGTCTCCGGCGCGGATCACATCATAACAATGGATCTTCATGCATCCCAAATTCAAGGATTTTTCGACATACCCGTGGATAACCTCTTCGCCGAGCCTGCAGTGTTGAAATGGATCAAAGAGAATATTCCTGACTGGAAAACAAGCATTGTAGTATCTCCTGATGCTGGTGGTGCCAAAAGAGTCACTTCAATAGCTGATCGGTTGAATGTTGAGTTTGCTCTTATTCACAAAGAACGGAAGAAGGCTAATGAAGTGGCCTCAATGGTGTTAGTGGGTGATGTGAAGAACCGCATTGCCATCCTGGTGGACGACATGGCTGATACCTGCGGCACTATTTGCCATGCTGCTGAAAAGTTGATTGAAGCTGGTGCAACTAAGGTGTATGCAATCCTCACTCATGGTATTTTCTCTGGGCCTGCCATTTCTCGAATCAACAATGCCTGTTTAGAGGCAGTTGTCGTTACAAACACAATCCCACAGGAAAGGCATATGCAGGATTGCCCTAAAATCCAGTGCATCGATGTTTCCATGATGCTGGCTGAGGCAGTGAGGCGTACACACAACGGAGAATCTGTTTCATATCTATTCTCCAATGTTCCATACTAGTTTAATTAAGCATTTAATTTTAATTTAGGTTAAGTTCTCCAACATTGGTTTTATATTGTTTGCATCATAGACTATGTCCCAGTTATTTTTGGACATCTCATGTTGTCTATTGGTATGTTATCTAACAGTAATAGATTAGATAAAGATAACTAAGAATTGGTGATATTTTTTACTCTGGAAATAATACTTTTGTATTTATAAAGGACAGTTGGAAGCCTACTAATTTAGTTTTAGTAGCTTTAAACATGGATTGGAAAGAACTGTGTTTTTTTCTTTTTTTTTATAATCTCATTTTATGGTTAGTTTTGTTGTATCATTCATTGTCTTTTCCAGACATTATAATTAGCAGATCTTGCGAGGATTAATGAACTAATAAGTATTAATTATCTTGGCCATAATGTAATAGTTTCATTCCACAACTGCCATGGAAAACTCTTTATGAACTTAGCTCTGCATTTATGTAATAATGTTGTAGATTAGATAACTTGTTGCTGTTGAAAGTTTTTTTTTCTTTCAAATAATAACATTTTTATGAGAATATTTTTATCTCTGTTAGCATAGCTCTAGTTATTAAAAGACAAATTGTTTTGTTAAGTATTTACATTAACGAGAAAAAGTTTATTTTTGAAGTGGTCAATTGATGTAAAATGTAAATCGAAATTGAGGTGTTTTATGTCTTATCAGCTAGCTAAGTTTATTGTAGGTATTGTACTGCTTAAAATAATGTCAGAATGTGGCCTTCTTTATATTTTATCGGAGTAAATTAATCCCCATAGAAAAATGAATTGAATGCATACGTTTTGATTAAACATTGGCTATGAATGGAATAATTACAGAAATCAGATGCATTAAATTGTATTACAGTAAACAAGTCAGTTATTATCACTGATAAAAGTTCAATTGTTTATGCTGTAGATGTTATTCGGCTTTAAATATTATGGAATTTGTAATGACAATGCAGATTTTCTAAATTTATAAAACATATTATGTATATTTGGTCCATATACCTACTTATATTAAGCATTAATAAAAAAAATATGCAAAACATGAATGTATTGTTTTAGTAAATACAAAGTAGGTACCTAAATAGTTATTATTTCCCAGACATTAAATAGAGATTGTATTATTGTGTATTATTAAAATAAAGTAGTGGAACTAAAAGATCTAATACTAACAATAATAAATACTGATTTGTAGATATGGGTTGTACCAATTTAATTTTATATTACACTAGCTGACCCGGCGAACTTTGTTCCGCCTTAATGGCAATAAATAAGCAGACTTTTTTTTTGTTTCGAACGGGAAAAAAAGTATCCTAAGTCCTTCTCCTGGCTCTAAACTACCTCCCTGACAATTTTCAGCTAAATCAGTTCAGCCGTTCTTGAGTTATAAGCGAAGTAACTAACACGACTTTCTTTTATATACAGTGTGAGTCACGTTAAAGTGTACATATGAAAATAGATGAAACTAGACCTATTTTTATCGACAAAAAAGAGGTCAAAAATTTTTTTTGATTTTATTTTTATTTTTTATAGAATTTTTTTTCTTCCAATTACTTATTGTAAAGAAAACGTAATAACTTTTAAACTAAGCGGTATATCCTGATAAAATAAAAACAGTAATAATGCTAAATAACAAGCGATACTAAAAAAATACATAAAATACACAAAAAATGCCAACAAATAATAAAAAATGATACTTTTTGAAAAAAAACTGCTTTTAAATTCGTGTTTTTTTGGTTATTTGATAAATTTCTCCAAAAAATGCCCCTATAACAGGTAGTTTTTATTACTTTGTATTATTCTCTATCGTATTATCTTTGTAAAACCAAAAATCGCACGACTCTATCCCTATCACAACATTTGCTATGATCGTTTGAACAAAGGCCTGTCACCACATTATTCTCCGCTACAGGTAGAGACAATTTTAATTTTAACTAAAATGCTTATTTTACTTCGAAATCTTTTGTTTTTATTTGAAATCTAACTTGTCTTTATCAAAATTACAAATCTAGAGCCATTTTCAGTTTCGTTGTTAACGAAGCGTTGAATGGCGCGCCCGGAGAGGCTTAGTTCAAACGATCATTGCAAACGTTGTGATAGGGATAGAGACATGCGATTTTTGGTTTTACGAAGGTAATACGATAGAGAATAATACAAAGTAATAAAAACCACCTGTTATAGGGGCATTTTTTGGAGAAATTTATCAAATAACCAAAAAAACACGAATTTAAAAGCAGATTTTTTTCAAAAAGTATCTTTTTTTATTATTTGTTGGCCTTTTCTGTGTACTTTATGTATTTTTTTAGTATTGCCTGTTATTTAGCATTATTACTGTTTTTATTTTATCAGAATATACCGCTTAGTTTAAAAGTTATTACGTTTTCTTTACAATAAGTAATTTGAAGAAAAAAAAATCTATAAGAAATTAAAAAAAAACCTAAAAAAAATTTTGACCTCTTTTTTGTCGATAAAAATAGGTCTAGTTTCATCTATTTTCATATGTACACTTTAACGTGACTCACACTGTATATAGATAACTTAAGTACCTATGTATTGAACCAAGGCTGAAATCGTAACCCGTTATTAGTTCAGTTTCGACGGATTGCTTCTCATTTGCTTGGTTACATCATTCATAATCACAAACTATATCAGTATGAAAACTTGACCCCTAAGGTCGGCAGCAATGATGTAAAATTGTTTGCGAGAGGCACGCCTTATACACAAGCGGTCAATGAAACTTTGAACTTTATTTCGTAGGCCTTTAGGTAGGTTACCGACTTGTTTTGTTTTGATTTCAACTGTACGGTCAACAGCGGAAATGTTTAGTAGGTATATTGATTAACACAGTATTATCTTTCTTAAGAGTACCTATATTCAGTAGGTAGGTACCTACTATTAGTATTAGTAGGTATTTTTCCGGTTTTGGGATGTGCGCCGATTCTATTATAAATATTTCCTCATACATAAGTACCTACCTGCTTTATGAAACGGCTAATCATTAAATCTATCTTTATGCATTAAAGTAAGATCACCTTACACAGTCCTCTCCTCTTAACTACCTTCGTAAGTAGGTACTTAAGGTTAAGGGTACTTAACTTAAGGTAAGGTTAAATTGCAATACATATTTGCATTTTGCAATATAATGAGGGACTTGTCTATCTACTTACAAGTTGCATTTCGACAAAAGGTGTAACTTAAGACTAGGCGCAGACCACCAGAAGTATGAGTAGGTATCTTATTGCTTGGAAGTGTTCTCTACCAAAAACGCGCGAGAGCGGTTTGCGATTAGTCGATTTCCGCTTCCGTTGCAATGAAGAAGAATCAAACGAACTTACAAACGATCCTTGCTTAAGTAAAGCAGCAAATCGAACGCACAGCGTTGAATAGAGCTCTGTGATTGGCTTATGTGTCCACGCGCACTGTGAGACCTCATACTTAGTAATGTTTGTGAATACGGGCCATCCAGTTAGCCTTAGGAACATACATACATAACATTGTCAGTACCTCCTACATATAAATGAACCGTTCCATTCTCGCCAGCGACGCTAATAAATTATTATGATTTCGGTCAATTGCGATAGCCTGTTCGACCCTATCGTACAAGGCCCCCTGGCTGTCTTTGGACGTCACTGTCGAGATAGTAATTCTTTAGACATAAGTACCTAGTAGTTACTAAGATCTACCTACATTTAAGCAATAACATTTATCTAAGTAGTTAGTATATCATCATAAGTCTCATCATCATCGGTTACGTCCCTCTACCAGAAGGGTTACCAAAATCACTAAAGCCGGACTTTGTGCTTCATTTGGCCGGACATGTGACCNGGGGGGGTGCAATTAGTGTCATCTCATGAGTGAGTACTATCAGCATCGGTTGCTAACCAACATCCTGATGCGTGCGCTTCATATGATTCTGTGGCTCGACTTTCGCTAATAAAATTTTCTGAATAAAAAGCCTAACAAAAGCCGGACAGGCCGGCGGACAAGGCAATATTTGGCCGGACAAGTCCCTAAAAAGCCAAATATGTCCGGCTAAAGCCGGACGCCTGGCAACCCTAACTGCGCACCTCGCTGAATGAGACTTTCCCTCGCACTCACCCACACATCGCATCTCCCCGTTCGTACCGAGGTACCGAGCGTCGATGTGACGTCACGGCCCCGCCAGGTAATAATAATAATAATAATTCTTTATTTCTCACCAGTAACGCAGGTGCGCAGTTACTTAATGGCAGTTAACTCGACCGGGTTGCACTTGTACCTTAGTATACTCGTTGGAACTTGGAACCACACGATGACCGATTTGTTGGCATGCCACCATAACTAGGTTAGTTTACCCAGTTGTTCTCCTAAAATCAGAACCGAGTAACGCTTTTTCCGATCAGTGGCCTTCTGCCAACGTTAAGTTGCCTACCAACCTTTTTCAGGCTGTGTAACGCCATCTAGTGGTTTACAGACAATAAAAAAAGAAGTTGATAAAGTGTAAACGAGTGATAGGACCTTACCTACTTACTCTACAGTGGCGCCACCCTAGTGAAGTGGCGAGTATCCTATCCTCATAGCAGAGTAAATACAAATGAGTAGGTAGGTCATCTTCATAGAAACGCATCGAGTGCGGTTTGTATGTGAGCGCGCTAATACGTATGCGGCGCGCACGCACACACTGACAAAATTTAACGTGGAGTTTCTATGAAGATGACCTACTCATTTGTATTTACTCTGCTCACCCCTCATAGTGATTGTACCTTAGTACTTATTCTTTCTCATCTGTCTACTAACTTAGCGCTAGCCGTAAATGCTATGAAAGTATTTCAGTAATAACACCTCCATTCTCCATTCATAGGTAGGTATAACAGTTTCTTTTGCCACTTCTCAGCACCAGTGTTGGCAAAAAGTTAATCTGATTAATGATTAAAAATTAATGATTAAAATCATAATCAATTTTTTTTGATTTCATTAATCATAATCATTAATCGTTAATTTGATTATTTGATTAACTATCCACTATTTTCATAAGAAAAGGGTTGGGGGTGTATGAAAAGGTACCCGCGACTTATAAAATGTCTAGCAAAGGGGGGATCTGGAGTTGTACTGTCGTTTTCCCAAAAACTGCGTCAACTTTCACTACTCAAAACACTTATCGCACTAGTTTTGTTTCTCACAATTCCTTCTATTCTTCCGGTATCAAAATTGGGTCAGGAAAGAAGTTAAGAGGGCTGGCTGACGATAGGGGAAAAGTCCCCCCCGCCCCCTCCCAAGGTAGGGGCAAGCGTGGGCAATTCAACAGAAAGGTGGGGTTGCTAAACTAGGAGGTTTTGTGTGTCGGGGAGGTGCAGGAGAGTTCGTAACAGAAGTTTCGGGGGGAAGGCCACGCGTGGGCAATTCAATAGAAGGTTGGGGTTGCTAAGCTAGGAGGTTTTGCGTGTTGGGGAGGTGCAGGAGAGTTCGTACCAGAAGTTTCGGGGGGAGGGCCACGCGTGGGCAATTCAGAGGTTTTGCGTGTTGGGGAGGTGCAGGAGACTTCGTACCAGAAGTTTCGGGGGGAGGCCCACGCGTGGGCAATTCAATAGAAGGGTGGGTTTGCTAAACTAGGAGGTTTTGCGTGTTGGGGAGGTGCAGGAGACTTCGTACCAGAAGCTTCAAGGGAGGCTAGGGGTGGGGGGGTGGTGGGAGTGTGGGGTTGCAAGTAAGTGCTGGAACGGTAGGGGAAGTGGACTGATATCCTCCTACGGGAGGTCGAAAGACTGCACCGGAAGTTTCAGCTAGGGAAGGGGGCGGGGAGCAGTCTAGGTTACCTTATATTTATCTAGGTATGACCTGTCATAGAATTGTAGCCTAAAACCAAACATCTAATATTAGAATTCAATGTTTTAACATTGTTTTCGATAGAACATTTAAGAAGTTAATCAAATTAATGATTATTGATTAATGATTAACAAATTAATCATGATTATGATTACTTTTTTAATCATGATTATTTTAATCGGGATTAATTTAATCATGATTAAAATTAATCAAATTAATTAATTGATTAAAACATTAATTGATTAGTGCCAACACTGCTCAGCACCCACCGGCTGAAATTTTTGTTCCGAAGTGGTGATAATTATGGCAAGAAGCTACAAATAAAGTAATAGTCACAGGTCTGCTACTAGTGCAGCAGTAGCAGTGGATATAGCTCGTGAAGTGATGAATGAAATGACTGTTGGGCAGAAGTTCTTAGGGAAGAAGCCGGCCGAAGACCGGAAACGTAGACAGGCCCCCAATCGGTAGACTGATGATCTTGCAATGAAAATGAGATGGGAACGCCAGCGTGGGCGTGGGTAGTGTAAGAATAAACGCAGAGATGTAAGATGAAGTTATAGGATTTGCCACACTTGGATGCGTTCTGCGAGTGAACGCAGCCCGCGTCCCGCATTATGTATGAACATCATTATCGATTTCTATAAATTTTATTGATGCGGGCACGAGAAAAAAAATCCAAACGCAAACCGCATCGCCGGCAGATAGTTTTGACCGTAGACCGTCGCCCTGATCGAAATGTTCATACACGATGCCGACTGCGTTAATTTTGACTAACCGCCCGCAAAACACATCCAGTGTGGTGTCATTTGGATCTGACGATGACGAGTAAAAGAAACACCACATCTTAAGTATTAGTTTATTCACTTAATGGTGTGCATGGTGCGCCTGAGCGGCGGCCTTCCTCATCTGAGTCAGCACGTTGCTTAGTTCTTCACGCTTCCTCTTGGCGCGGATGTGTGTGCCCAGGCGACGCTTCAGGAATTTCAGTGCACGCTTATCCTTTGACACCTGGGAACAAGTGAACATTCAAATAATTATGGCAGTTCGCGCACTGATAGGGTGTTGGGTCTATTCCACTTTGATCACCCACGTATACGATGCCCTGGGTGATCAAAGTGGACTCCAGTTAAATTATTATTTTAGTGTCCTTTGATCACCTACAAACAAATCACACCTCCTCTGAATAGTCACAATGTCCAATAATTGTTGTATTACTTACATATTTTGTTTTGTAACATTTTTGATATTTTCTAAAAACCGCAACAAACAAATTAGACATGCATGTGACTATTCAGAGGTATGATTTATTTATAGGTGATCAGAGGACACTAAAATAATAATTTAACTGTACCTCTAGTACGAAAAACTTTCGAGTTCGTTTCGTTGCGTATTCAAAGTGTCATCGAAAAATTTTGTATGAAAAATTAAACAGCGCCCCCTAGGGCGGCTATAATATAGGGGGCGCTGAGGTAGAGGTACTGGAGTCCAATTTGATCACCCAGGACATTGTATCCGTGGGTGTTCAAAGGACACTAAATTGTACCACTGATAGAGAAGTGATCAAGACGGGAGACCACGACTTTAGATAATGTTTATGTAACATACGGTTCACGAGCGTAACGAGAGACAGGCGACAAAGATCTAAGAGGAGTAACACACCGCTCCGGGTGTCGCAGCATCGTGTGCTTAGGCTCTTAGAGCGCTTTCACATTAGGGCGTCAAACCAGTTAGACGCGCGACAGCAGCGAAGCGGCGTTTTTATAATTTATTTTTTATTTATTTAATAGGACAACCAACAAGACATACACTGGAAGACAATCAATATTTACAACGTATTTAACTTAATCTAAGTGCTGCCTTAATTATAGGTTGCCACGGCATGCAATGAAATGCATGCATCCGCTGTCAAATAGTATGAAAGTTTGTAGCGTTGCTAAATCGCCTAAATGTGAAAGCGCTCCGATTTTTAGTTGGCCGATAGTTGGACCCGATTTTAAATTGTATGAAGAATCGTCCGATACCACCGTACTGATTAACAGCCCGACCCAACTATCGGCCAACTAAAAGTTGGTGATCTGTGCTTAGGCTTAGGGTAAGGGCCCTACCACCCTGGCGGTTTACAAGCGTTTTCAAAGCGATACACTCGAGTGTATCGTACACCGATCACTCGAGGCAGAAACATTGCGCATCCGCGACGTGTTCGCCGCGCAGTCGCAACGTCTACGCCTCGCGCGCAGCCGCGACGTTTTCGCTCCCGCTTTGAAAACGCTTGCAATCTGCCCATGTGGCAGCTCGCTAAAACTATTGAAGACATGAGACATAAGTTTGAGGCCAATTCAATTTCTAGAATCAAATTGTACTTTATTCCTTTTAGAAACTATTCATGTCATGATACTGCCTTGTAGTAAAATGGCTAAGGTGAAAAAAGCTCATAATAACAAAATTCTACTCTGTTGACTTCAACCTCATGCTTGGGAAATTAAATAAATTATAATAATACAACTTGTGAGATTTAGTATTCGGATATCCTGGTACCAGAAAAGGCTGGCACCCAGTAAATGTGTAAATCCAGTAGAAAAATGTGGTGTAATGTTAACTATTAAGCAGTTTTCAATGATTCTAGGATCATGGTTGCACAAAATAATGTAGATCTCAAAATCAATTTTCTGGTGTTCATACAAACAAACAAATTTTTGGTGTACAACCATTTAGATCATTACTAGCTTATGCCCGCGGTTTCACCCGCGTGAAGTTTCGTTTGTCACAGATCGTCATAAATTATAGCCTATATCTGTTATTTTGGGTTACAAACAATAATACTGAAGTTTCATCAAAATCCGTTCAGTAGTTTTTGCGTGAGAGTAACAAACATCCAGACATCCAAACTTTCGCATTTATAATATTAGTAGGATTATCTTATACAGGGTGGCCAAAACAGTGAGGTCTAAAAGAAAAATTTAGATTCCTTACATCAAGGTGTACCTAAATCACCCCCATGTATATTATACGATTGTGCTTAGTTTAGGAGATAGAGTTAATTTTGTGATATTTTAAAATTTTATGACCTAGTAGGCTTGAAACATTTTTATCTTTTTTTTGGATTGACTTTTTTCGGATTTCTTTTTTTCAACAGATTTGTTATGAATTGCAGATGTTTGAAAAAAATAATCACCTTCCTATCTTTGATTCAAGATACAAAAGTTTTGCTAGAAACATTAAAATTATGCTTTTATCAGAACACTATCAAATTTTAAACTTAAAAGTTTAAGTAAAAAAAAGAATTTCCATAGGTCCAAAACTATTTTAAAAACTTCGCCGTTTCCTGAACATTCATAATGATACAAAAAACATGTACTCAATAGGCCACTATTTCCTGTAATCGGTCCACTAAAGTGGTAAGTCGGAGATTCCGTTACATGTTTTTGACTTTCTTAGAGTGAATTAATATTGGGAATCCTCTAAGTTTACATTACGTAGAACAGATTTAGAGCAAAAACTGGACAGAACATGTTTTTATTCTCAACGAGGAAGCTCTTGCCCTTCATCACACTTGGTGGAAACTGATGATTATGCTGAAGGTGGAAGGGAACTTCAACTACAAAGGAACTATGGCTTCCTACCTCCAAATTCCGGAACACATTGTTATTTTAAGTAAGTTTTGATGAACTTAAACCAAATATCCCTCCTTCTTCTTCTCACTGTAGTAGGTATTTCAAGGGTAATAGTAAAATGTAACAACTGCCTCTGTCTTCAAGTGGTAAGAGGTAAGCTTCAGAGGTCCCGGGTTTGATTCCCAGTGGAGGTGAAATTTTCTGCTCGGTTTGGTTGGTGGTAGGGTTTGATCTAAGTCTGCCTGGCTAGCAACTCTATTTTCCTAAGTCTGTCACTATAACAATAATGTTAATAGCATTACTGTATTCCGGCATTTGGAGGTAGGAAGCCATAGTTCCTCTGTAGTTGAAGTTCCCTTCCACCTTCAGCCTAATCATCAGTTTCCACCAAGTGTGATGAAGGGCAAGAGCTTCCTCGTTGAGAATAAAAACATGTTCTGTCCAGTTTTTGCTCTAAATCTGTTCTACGTAATGTAAACTTAGAGGATTCCCAATATTAATTCACTCTAAGAAAGTCAAAAACATGTAACGGAATCTCCGACTTACCACTTTAGTGGACCGATTACAGGAAATAGTGGCCTATTAAGTACATGTTTTTTTGTATTATTATGAATGTTCAGGAAACGGCGCAGTTTTTAAAATGGTTTTGGACCTATGGAAGTTCTTTTTTTTACTTAAACTTTTAAGTTGAAAATTTGATAGTGTTCTGATAAAAGCATAATTTTAATGTTTCTAGCAAAACTTTTGTATCTTGAATCAAAGATAGGAAGGTGATTATTTTTTTCAAACATCTGCAATTCATAACAAATCTGTCGAAAAAAAGAAATCTGAAAAAAGTCAACCCAAAAAAAAGATAAAAATGTTTAAAGCCTACTAGGTCATAAAATTTTAAAATATCACAAAATTAACTCTATCTCCTAAACTAAGCACAATCGTATAATATACATGGGGGTGATTTAGGTACACCTTGATGTAAGGAATCTAAATTTTTCTTTTAGACCTCACTGTTTTGGCCACCCTGTATAGCAGAGCAGGAGGGAGTCACTTAAATTTTGCAGTTGTTCTACCTAAGGTACAGATGATGGCACATAAAAATTAATGACCTGTACTTGTTATAGGAGCAATTTTGCAACAATCTACCTAAGGTACAGATACAGATGATGGCACATAAAAATTAATGACCTGTACTTGTTATAGGAGCAATTTTGCAACAAAAATGTAAAGTCTGATGAGCTGTTGTCTTTTATTGACATAAATTTTATATAAATCACAATAGCTTTACGCATTCTCAAATGTTGCCCCTTACATGTTAAAACAGCAGATGTTGAATATTACAGTGTAGACTATTTCATCCTACTAATATTATAAATGCTAAAGTTTGGATGTTTGTTACTCTTTCACGCCCAAACTACTGAACGGATTTTGTCGAAACTTTACAGTATTATTGTTTGTAACCCAGATTAACATATAGGCTATAATTTATGCCGATCTGTGACACTAAATTTCACGCGGGTGAAGCCGCGGGCAAAAGCTAGTGTCAAATATAATGTACAGGCTGATGTTTTTTTTTTTTATGTGATAGGAGGCAAACGATGTACTTTCATCTGTACCATTTACAACATTAGGGTCATGAAAATTACAATTGTACAGTTGTAATTAGGGTTGCCAGATGCCCGGGAAATCCGGGATTGTCCCGGAATTTTGCGTCTTGTCCCGTGTCCAGTAATTAGACATTACTGTCCCGGATTTCCGAAAACCTAATAGTTTTGTGTCAAAATAAACTAATATGTAATAACAAATGACACGGCTGGCCTGCCTGTGAATCCTATTATGTACGTTGACGTACATTACTTATTTAATAAAAGTGTGTATTTGAAAATAAATGGCATTTTTCTTTTGAAATACAAATTAAATTATTTGAGAAACCAAGATATTTTTACTATGGCCAAGTCCCAACACCGTTGTCCTAGTAGGATTGTCCCGGATTTGGTAAGGCAACCCTAGTTGTAAGTTGTAATAGGAATAAAAATTTAAAATATACATACCTTCAGCAACTCCATAGCTCTCTTCTCATACTGTGCATGACCAACAACCTCACGGACTAGATCTCGCACGAATTTTGAGTGCTTTGTTTGCAGCTGGAATATAACATATAAAATTTTTAAAAACAACAAATAAACTTAATGCTAAAACTCCTGTATAGCCAGGATCTACAGCTTGGTCTCCAATGAAACTTAACCAGTGAAGGTTGAGTAGTCCCGAATAGCTTATTGTCCAAATGCTAGTTTGGTATTACTATTATTCTTAGATTATTTATTAATCTAAGCTATTATTATTCTGTCTAATGGCTCCAATGGTGCGAATTTGAAGCACACTGGTTTTGCCAATGTCGAGTGTTTAGAGAGACACGGTGGACAGTGGAATTTGAAGGTTGCTCGGTGATAATTTAATTAATTTTTTCTTGGTATCAAATACACCGTAGAGCATCGAACATGGGAAGTAAAGTAGTCATGGGGATTGAATTAGAGTAATGACACTAGGAAAAACTGTAACGGGTCAAAGTTATTATATTTTCCACTGCAGTATACTCTTACCAAGTTCCTGACGTAAATAATAGGCGTAAAGTGACCAACACGGGGCAAAAGAGTAACTTCAAATAAATTGTAGATACACAAACATAACCTCAACAATACAGATAAGGTACCAAACAAATACTTACACCCTTCAATCTAGCTGGTCTTATTTTGATGGTTTTGTCTTCCCTGCCTTTCTTGCCGGCAGATATTTTAGTTGTTTTGTGGCCTTTTCGCAGACCGACTGCGATCTCAAACCGGGGAGCCATGCTGAAAAACAAATACGGTCACGGTGAGAAACAAAATACGTATGCCAAACTTCTATTCCAGTATTTAGAGCACTAAACTGCACATAAATAAAAAGGAATAATCACAGATTCTATAGATATTTTAAAATATTTTCTTCAAAATTATTTACGTACTTTACGGATTGACAGATCCGACCAAAGAGAAACTGTTTTGCTTTTTCTTATGAGAATGTGGCATACTTGCCCTACGTCAATTTAGAACGTTTGCATACCGTTACCGTTACTGTTATTTTAGTATGTAGCTGATAGCCTTAAGGATAGCGTAATGTTTTTTTAGCTGTAGTTTAATTGAATAGTCAATATTTTTGATTGTTTAATAATTACGGATTTTGAAACCTCGATTAAAGGCAACAGCGAGCGAGTGCGACTTTCTATCCAGTCCAGCAAGAAGAGTGTTTTGTCTTAAATTGTCTTTCACCATGAGCGAGCTACTATTGTTTAACTAAATGTTTTCTAAGTTTTTCCACCAGGGTTGCCAGATATCAGCTAACTCAATTCGCCTAATTTTTCCTACCGAGTAGCCTAAATCGCCTAATATTTTTTGTTTCTTAAAGTAGCCTAATTCGCCTAATTTTTTGAGCTAAGTATACAAAAATTGCTTATACAAATACATATCAAATCGACACATCAATGACAAACAGCTGTTTATCTCTTTCTAACTCACCCATGGTGACGTATGAAAAAAGAGATAGATAATGTTTGGTCAGTACCTACTCATTCTGGCAACATTTTCATATGACGTCACTACCTGACTTGTGCCGAGTACATACAAGATTAAGAAAACAGCATGGCAATCAGCTGACAACTACACACACACACAGGCGCACGCGCACACAAACACATACCTGTCAGCTGATTGCCTATATTGCGGCCATGTTGTTTTCTTAAATCGTGTGTGCGCGTAATGTACGTACTGAGCACGTTTATTTTAAAGTTACGCCAAGTCCATGAGATGAGATACCTATCCTACCTACCAATATTATAAACGCGAAAGTGTGTATGGATGTTAACATGTTTGTTACTCTTTCACGCATAAACTACTGAACGGATTTTGATGAAACTTTACAATATTATTTTTATAACCCAGAATAACATAATATAGGCTATAATTTATGACGATCTGTGACAAACTAAATTTCACGAGGGTGAAGCTGCGGGCAAAAGCTAGTATCTTATTATATCTATACTTGTACGCAATAGCTCTATCTCACTCTTACAAAGAGTGACCGAATGGAAAGAACGGTGATGTGCATATTACGTTTCGTTACTTTTGCTATATTATGAAAAATTTCTTTTTCCAAGGTAATCCTGAAATAGCCTAAATAGCCCGATCTTTTTTTCTAGGTAGCCTAAATGGCTACCGGTAGCCGTTTGCATTTTTTGGTCGCCATTTGACCCCCGAAGGTAGCCTAAATGGCGATAATTCGCCTAATCTGGCACCACTGTTTTCCACACGCAGTGATCGCTATCGCGGACGCAGGCTTAACGCTTTGGTTTGGCTGTACCATAACGTGAACGCAAGACCAACGCGTTGGTTTGGCCAGCTTTAGTCCTTATAACAATAACGTTACTTTGACTTTTGTCTATGACAGGCTAATAATGGTTGTTACTATCAAGAATTTTTTTAAGTGACTTGATTAAAAAGTATACTGTCAATGTCAAAAACGAAGTTTCAACTGTCAAAATCACATGGTGTTTTTTTTGGTTTTGTCGGCGTTGATGTCATGTTTATCTGCTGTTTATTCACTTTATAAATGAATTAATAAATTATTTATTGGTACAGCTTAAAATATTATGTACATCTATGTATCAAGAACATCATATGGCTGTAAAAATATTCGAGTGAAGTGTATGAAATTCATAGGTAACATAACCTTAAATTTTGCAAGAATAATCTTGTAATCATGGAAGTCGGTGCTGTTAAACAGGCTTTTAACAATGAGGTAAATGATTTTAAGCTTTCCAAGATCGTCTTTAGAGAGCAAGCATGGTCAAAAAAAAGTAATTTTTAAGATATTATTTATGTATAAACTTAGATTAATTAATCTAAGTGTATAAACTCAAGACAAGGCCTTTTAAACGTATTGTTACTTTCTTCTCTCTACTTGGCAGAGCTTTCCAAGATCGTCTTTAGAGAGCAAGCATGGTCAAAAAAAAGGAATTTTTAAGATATTATTTATGTATAAACTTAGATTAATTAATCTAAGTGTATAAACTCAAGACAAGGCCTTTTAAACGTATTGTTACTTTCTTCTCTCTACTTGGCAGAGCCTGTGTTCGGCTCTGAACCTGTATACATACAATAATAATGAACCATGTTACCCAATAATGAAATTATCTTAAAATTTTCAGCTTATTCTATTGAAGAAAAAACTAAACCAAGCTAAAATCCAGATTATCCACAAACTAACAAGGAAATCTAAAACTCTTGTTGAAAAGAAAGCTCCTGAAAACCTAAAGGAAAAGTTGAAGAGAAAGGCAACAGCTGCTGTGAACGAAGTCTTAATAATAAAGGTGACTTGACTTACTTGACTTATGGTCCTATGTCCCCTAGATGGGGCAGAGGGCGTCCACAACAGTCCTCCATCTCGTTCGGTCTTGAGCAGGGTTCGAAAATATCCGATATTTATTATAAATATCAAAATATCGGATATTTATGATATATATCCGATATATATCAACTTTGATATATATCAATTTTGTATGAAAGCCATAGTATTATTTTATTGTATTATTCATGAATACTATTGCATATGTGTAACATAAACATATTTTTAATGTTTTTAAAACTTAAAATCAGACAAATAAAGCAAAAACATAAAATATCTTTGAAATACGGCAAAATCAACTAAAAAAATAAAAATCTTATGTCAAAAAGTACAAATACAGTAACAAATTTTAAAAGTTGATATATATCATCAAAACCGGCTTGATATATATCGGATATATATCCGATATATATCTTGATATATATCCCTTGATATATATCCTCGAACCCTGGTTTTGAGCTTGTCGCTTGATCTCGCTCCAGGTCTTGCCGATCTTCTTCGCCTCGTCCGCTACAGTGCGCCGCCAAGTTTGCCTGGGTCGACCACGTTTGCATTTTCCTTGGGGATTCCAATCCAGAGCCTGCTTAGGGATGTGATCGGGGTCCCTTCGGAGAGTGTGGCCAATCCAGTTCCACTTGCGGCGCTTGATCTGCTGGTCGATCGGAATTTCTTGGCAGCGTTCCAATAGCTCGACGTTGGAGATTTTCTCGGGCCAGTATATGCCGAGAATTCGGCGAAGGCAGCTGTTGATGAAGACCTGCAGCTGGTGCGAGATAACCTTGGTGACCTTCCACGTTTCACACCCATAGAGCAGAACGGATTTAACGTTGGACCCGAATATTTTGATCTTGACCCTTCGGGTCAATTTCCGTGACTGCCATATGGGGCGAAGTTGTGCGAAGGTAGCTCTGGCCTTGGCAATGCGCGAATTCTTAATAATTTATAAATGCTAAAGTCTGTATGAACATTTGTTTCACAAAAAGAACTACCAAGTGGACGTTAGTTACAGTATTATTGTTTATACTACATAATAACGTAGGTTATAATTTATACAGATCTGTGGCAAACTGATTCTCATGCAGGCGTAGCTGCCGGAAAGAGCTTATCATAGTCATAGTGGAAGTCATTGGGGGAGGTATATGTTCAGCAGTGCACGTCCTGTGGCTGAAATGATGTTGATGATGACACTGTCATATTGAATACATTTTCATAGATGTTGAGTAAAGTGTTAGGCAACTCAATAATTTTATCAATATAGAAAATAAGATTGAAATTGTTCTTTATTTTCTTCCAGAAAATCAAACCCAAGGATCTCGCCAAGTTCATAATCACACACAAAGGTGAGCTTAATAGCTATTTGAATAAACCCAATGTCGACCAAGATAAGGCCTGTGCCAGGCTTCTACTCCACAAATCTCTTCAGGACAAATACAAATTCATAAAGAGCAGATTCTCATCAGTGCCCATTGATGACTTACTGATGTCTAGAGAAGAAAGAAAGAAAATGAAGAAAGAGGCCAAAGAGAAACAGAAAAATAAAAAGAAAGGGAAAGGGGCAAAGGTTGTTAATGCAGAAGGTGAATGGGATGTAGAAGATATTGAAATGACTGGCAATTTGAATACTGATAAAAACTTATCTGACGATGATGATGATGATGCAGAAAAAGATGATTGTATGGATGAAGATGATGGGGATGAACCAAGGGAGAATATTTCAGATGATGATAAATCTGCTGAAAAAGAAGAATCTTCAGACGATGAGGAAATGGATCAAAACAGTGAATCTGAAAATGAATCGAATGATGAAAATGGGAAAGAGTCTGATAGTGAATCTAAAATTGGCGAATATTCAGAATCCGATGATGAAACACCAAGCTCTACTGGTAAATTAGCTAAAGCTGTTACAGCAGATACTAAGAAGGTTAATCCTAAAACTCCTAGTATAGTATCTGATGTTAAAACCCAACTAGATGTAAAGCCTAAACCCCTTGAGCTTAACAAAAAATTAGATAATAAAAAAGATAAGCATAAACAAGGCAAAAATAAAAACCTAAACGAGAAATTGCTGTCACGAAAGTTCAAGAAAGATGTCAGCGAAAGTCCGGTTCCAGAGAATAAGGTAGTTGATCCGTTCTTCATCACATCGACTGGTGAGAATTACATGTCGGTTGTAGAGCCTAGACCCCCAGATGAGGTGAAAGAGGTACACAAACAAGGTAATAGGAAAATCAGGAGAGCCGCCATGTTCGGCCATGTCCCCAAAATAAAACCAAGGAATGACAACTTTGCACCCGATAATAGGTTTAACAAACAGAATGGATTTAACAAAAATAGTACAAATAAGTATGACCAAGACAGTTTTGGCAAGTTTAAAAATGATAGCAGGAAATTCACGGATAAAAGGTCTAATTTTGATAGGAACGAAGAACCGAAGCAAATTGAATCGAAGCCAGAAAAGTTACATCCATCGTGGGAAGCTAAAAAACGTCAGTCCGGTATAAAACCTTTCCAGGGCAAAAAGATTGTGTTTGATGAGAGTTGATGGAGTCACTAGTTTTAGTTTTATTTTGTAAGTAATGGACAATTACATTATTCTATATTTTTAATAGATTTTATTATTATTGAAGTTCTATTTATTTTATTCTTTGATTCCATTCGTATTAAGATATAATCTTAAAATGTTCTCTCTGTTCTGGATATAAACATCATTTCAAATCTTGGATTTTACCTAATCTTTCGCTTTATTATATTGAGCTATAGACAATGTAACACTTATCATAATAGAAACAATAGAAACGCCAATTATGTATGAATCAATCATATCGTAATTATTTATTTATTAATTTATACTCGACAAATACCGCACTCGCTGGCCTGTTCGAATCTCGCGCTTGTCTAAGTCTTGCTTGTTAATGATTACTAGGTACATTATTTATTCATTTAAACCGTGATGATAGTAAAGTACTTCTAGCCTAGGAAACCTAGGATACGCGCCGTGAAAAGCGACGCGACATTTTATTGATTTTACGCGATGAGCCACACTTTTAACGTCTAAAATTATTGATTAGATTTTATCATGTCGCACATAGACCGGCTGGCATTTATATAAAACTAGCTTTACCGCGGCTTCGCCCGCGTGGAATTTTGTCTGTCACAGAAAAACTTTATCGCGCGCGTCCCTGTTTCAAAAACCGGGATAACTATCCTATGACCTTTCCCGGGACTCAAACTATCTCTATGCTAAATTTCATCAAAATCGGTTCAGTGGCTTAGGCGTGAAAGAGAGACAGACAGACAGACAGAGTTACTTTCGCATTTATAATATTAGTATAGATAGATTGAAGATTTGAATCGCCTGCCAGTTCACTATGATTTTGTTGAGATTTCCTTTTAGTCTTCGTCTAGCTGTCCAAATTTTCCTGCACCGAAATTGAGTGCAAATTAATTAAATCATACATCGGGCACGAGCGGCGCATCGATTGCGGTGGGTGGCGTCATGCGGTTTATGCAGGGCTGCCACTCACATAACCTTGGTCTAATAGTGTAGATCGATCCATAAGGAACCTGCATTGGATTCCCAAGTGTGGCGCTCAAAGGTGTTTGTGGCAGAATGTAAACTTCGCAAAATGCGCACTTTTTTATCTACACTAATTAAAGAGAATTGTATTGAATAGGCTCCGAAAATAATGGACCAATTTGAAAAAAAAATTCACCATTAGAAACCTGAAATATTTCTGATGAACATGAGCGGTTCGGAGTTCGCCAGGTCAGCTAGTACCTGCCTACTAATATAAAGGTGCAGGAGTTCGTTTGTATAAAATCAGTTAGTATAGAAAAGTGCGCATTCTTCGTCTCACCCTGTCGACTTTAAAATGGGAACTTAAAGGAACTTAATAATTAAGTATTCTTTGGTGGCAGCCCTATGCCCTCTGCATTTGCTACGGACGCAAAAAACATTTTATCGGTGCTCCCGCACCGTAAACCCGTAGATATCGCCCGTTATGTGCGAAATTGATGCTTGAACTGTGTCAGTAGGATTAACGTACAAAAAACTTAAAATGGGAGGGATCTATTGAACACTAATACCAAATAGTGCCAAATACCTATTTCGTTCGTTTCAGCCGAAAGACGTCCACTGCTGGACAAAGGCCTCCCCCAAGGATTTCCACAAAGACCGGTCCTGCGCCGCTCGCATCCAGGCACCTCCCGCGACCCTCACCAGATCGTCGGTCCACCTAGTGGGAGGCCTGCCTACCTATTACTTTTTTGTTATCATAAAACAAATAGGTAACTAATCTTATGGCGCCTAAAGAAAAAAATCCACTGAAAAAGAGCCTGAACTCTCTCACTTTGTCTATTTGTCTCTTTACTTGCCAAATCCCCTTAACAACCATTGTCTGGACAATCTGATCAAACTAACATTATGGACTAAGAGCCAGTGAACGCCAGACTTACGTTATTTTATAAAAGCTGAAAGTTTGTCAGAGCATGCTCCCAACATAGGCCAGAATGTTGGTGCATCTTGTAGTTTGGGTCATCGTGGCTTTGGCAGCTATCCTAAAATCTGGCAAGGAGTTGAACGGTCAAAGCTATCTGGCTGATGAGGAAACAACTTATAATTATTGCCGAAATAAAAAAGCAGCTTTTATGGTAGGTAAAAATTCAAATTCATTATCCAGTAGGTACATAGGCCCTTTCTAGGGCACTTATACACGGCCCAAATATAGCTTGCCCTACCACCACTTCGGGACAACATATGGGCTGATGCTGAAAAGAAGTGGCGGAAGAAACAGTCACCTATGTCAGCCTCTTTTTCAATAATATATCGTTTACTTTATAGTGAACCATAGTTACCTACTACTTAAAATGTTAGGGTTACGACTGTTATACCTTGTGCCATGAATACCTTCAAGCAGCACCTGTTATGCTACCTATTTGTCGGACATGCAATAACGTACTGAGATTCCGCGTGATGTACGAGGTAAATTATCACCACCACATAATCGCGCCATCTGTCACTAGATCCAATATGGCGGCCATAAATCGCTTCAAGTCATCTGTTAAGTGCAACGTTGGTATGCAATTAAGCATTCCATGTTGAATCAACGCTCACACAATTAATAGCGTCGTCTATCGGTGCCCAAATGTAGACGGTGCTTCCAGGATTTCGATCCTATTCCGAATTATACAGTCGAATTGCCTAGCGCTACTGGAACACACTGAAAAGTCGTGGTCTTCGTCACCAGGGGCCACGGCTGTAATTATGCTGAGTGGGGTTCCATTGCTATGGGCATCTGCATCGCTGTTACGACAGGGGCACTGCTTAGTACACTTACTTTTTGTGTAATATTTTATTTATGTATGTGATTTTTTTTATAGATTAACAGTTAAATTGGTTCTGCTGGAAAAAAGTGTTTCTTTCATAGCGCATGTTTTCTTAAGGATTTTCTCCAAGTTTTTAGCAATAGATTACTTATCATGATTCACTTTATACCTGTGGTTATACTCTGTCTTAATGGTGTTCATACCGTAAGACACATACTTACTAGTTTTGTCAGCAGCTTTTGGGAATTACGATGTCCTGTGTATTCCAGAAGCATAGCCACTGTAGGTAACTCCACGTCGTCAGGTATTATTCTACTCGTATGGTCCCTTTTGTACGCATAGGATTTCAGAATAGTTACCATCCTACTCATCTCTTGATTTAATTAATTACTTAATACCTGACCTGCCATTTCATGAATTCCCATGGAATACCAGGACCAGGAAGACCAGGGGCCCGGGTTCGATTCTCAGTGGTGGCAGATTTTTCTGTTCGGTTTTGTTTTTAGGGCTTGTTCTAAGTACGCCTGGCTAGCTACCATCATCTTATCTAAGTCTGTCGCCATAACAACATTGTTGTTGTGTTCCGGCAGTTGGAAGTAAGATAGCCAGATAAGATCTATCTGTGGTTGAGGATTCCGGGTGAAGCTCGCTTCCACTTTCGGCCTGATCATCACTTTCCATCAGGTGAGATGCAGGCCAAGAGCTTCCTCGTTGTAGATAAAAAAAATGAGTTTGTAAGAAAATTTCGCCAACTTTGGCGTTTAAAATTAACAAACGCGCTGGAAACCGCTCACGTCCGCTTTTTAATTTCGAAACCGGATTATAAAGATGTATTATTTAAAAAAACACATCCCGTGTCGGGATGCGTTGTAATTACGCATTTAGAACGTGATCCCATTTTGGAAAACGTGACCAAGTGGACTCCATGTTGTAAATAAAAAAAAGGCATGTTAACGTTTTTATTTGAAGACATAACGAATTAGACTCATATATTTGTCTGAAGTTAATTAGTAGACACAGTTAAAATATAATAATTTATATAAACAAAAATGTAAAATTAAGCATGAAGCAGATGAGTGTCAAAATACTCTGAAGGTGTTTAAGTATGTTTTTACTCTACCATCACCTCGAAGACCAATATTATTGTTGTAATTGCTGCGAATCGTCATCCGGAGTTTAAAATAAAAAATATGTAAATTATAATAAAAAAAATGTAAACGAAGTAATACTGTCAGAGTCTATATCTACACGGGAAACCTGTGGACCACGTACTCGCAGAAATCGCTTAGCGTCCTTCGGGTCCAATATAACAACGGTTTCAGGGTGCTGTTGGGCTTGCCTCGCTTCTGCAGTGCTTCGGAAATGTTTGCTCAGTCGCATACTGACGGCTTCTTTGCTGTCCTACGCAAGAAGACTGCCTCGTTGCTCAGTAGGATACGGGCGAGCCCCAACAGTAGGTATCCTGAAGACCGTGGGAGAGAGGTACGACTCTCCTATTATCCGACATTTCCTTCGGCTACTTCTTACCGAACGGGTTGGATAATTAGTGGTATGTTATAATAAATAAATTACTAACATAGTTGTATAGGCACCCATTTACTAACCATGTGGATCATTGTTATCTTTAAATGAATAAATTGAATTGAATTGAATACTAGTAATACAGTAGGTACAAAATACTGCTGTACCGAGCCGGAAGACGTAGCGTGGGCAGGCCTCCCACTAGGTGGACCGACGATCTGGTGACGGTCGCGGGAAATGCCTGGATGCGAGCGGCGCAGGACCGGTCTTTGTGGAAATCCTTGGGGGAGGCCTATGTCCAGCAGTGGACGTCTTGCGGCTGAAACTAACGAACGAACGAACAACTATTTTGTATGTAGATTGTAGAGTTCAAAAGAAATAGGCAGATCTGTTACATTCCATGATTCCATAGTTAGTAGGTAGGTAGATTTTGTTACTATTAAGTAGATATTCTGTATCCTAAAGGCTTTACCATAAAGTCCCCGTACCTTAGAGACTTCAGGCTTTGATATAACAGAAACGACGTAAAAACCCTGTTAATGTTAGCCTTTTTGTCAGCTCAAAGACATTATCTGCTAACTATAAACGCCGCTCGCAAACAAACCTAATAAAACTTGCAGAGCATTCAAAAGCCGATGACTGCTAGTGTGGGGAATGTAGCGATAGTTTCACTTTCGATAGTTTTGATGGAGTCAACGATTACGGCCAGTGGCGTTGGCGTAGCGTGCCTAAGATGGGCCCTGTATCAACATAAAAGGGGGCCATTGAAGATCAAGGGGCCCCTTTTTGTCCAAGAACCAAAATTACAGTGTGTCATTTAAAAAAGCTCATTGCAAAATTGATTTTTCATTTTTGAGCAGGGTCCTCTATCCCGGGGCTCTGGTAAGCTTCTTATAAAACCTAGGGCTCTAAGACAGTTGCCTACTCTGCCTAATAGGCCGGGGACTCCGTATCATTGATACGGCTGCTGACACGGTAGTTACGCCCCTGATATCGACCCACTCTACAGTCTATCGCTGGACATCGGACTGTTTCCATGACGATGAATCTGACCTTACTCCTTTACGTTTCCATCCTCTTTGATTGGTAGTACAGACAACAGCACATCAAGCTACAGTTGAAATAAGAGCAGTTTTGCATCAAAAAGTATAGTGATGTGCGTTGACTGTATAACTTCACATCTTGCAGCACCGACTCTACTAAAGAACTTGTCCAGGTCCTCCCAGGTCCAGGTGGGTGATAATAATGATCAGTTTGCTTATGTCAACTGCTGCTTGACCTGGTGGTTTGCATACCGAACTACTGCCAGAGGTAGCGGGTTCGATATCCGCACAATATAACCACTTGTATCCAAGTATATTTATTTATATGATTTAATGTAGGCTGTATCGATATGTTACGTAAACGATAGTGTGAAAATATAAACTCACAATTTGTGTCCTTCATTATTTTTGTTAATAAATATTTGACATACCAAATAGAGAAGTCATTATTATTTTCAATGCGAGGTCAAGGCCTTATTGTTGTCACTAATAAAATATTGTATTTACTACTTAATGACACGATCAGGTAATGCCAATGCCTACGCGTCATCATCTATTTATATTAGGCCAAAAAGTTAAGCGTAAATAAGTTACGTCACAAAGTGGTTACGATCTCGAATACAAAAAATCTGGATTTATTTAAATTAGTGTTTGAGGTTTTATTTTTAAATGTCAGCCGGGTCACATACCAATTATACCTGTTTAGGTAAAAATAAAAGGATCACGCAGGTCATTGATTAATGTTCTACGTGTAATGTGTGCTTTAACAATTTAATTTTAACAAAAAATCTAAGTTCAGACGCTGGCGCTTTGAAAAACACTTCGCAACTGGATTTCAACTTGCGCATTGATAGCATATAAGTTGTGGTGAGTGAATTTAAATCATTTAGACTAAGTAAGTGTTACTTGACTTATGAAGTAGATTCATATTTGAGTATATCAGAAACTTCAATCTATGCTTAAAATTGAAACGAGTTTTGAGCTAAGATTGTTTTTACTTATTGACATAGCAGTACAATATGAATATTTTACTCAACTTTAAAGATTCCTAAAGCATATAGTTAATAATGATATCGACAAATCTTGAACATCACTATTCCCAACAAAAACTACTCTAGGGTCAAAGGGCTGCCGTGGTCAATGCAAAAACGGTTACCTACTGCTTCTTGCTACAATCCTAGCAAACTCATGATGTGCTTAGTTCTGCATTTCTGTGAGCTCAAATGGAGGTTTTTTTAGAAGAATTATTAACTTCGCGATAAACTAAAATGAACCGTGAAAGTTTTTTATTTTGTAGAATGAAACTATTTCTAGGAAAAATACTTTTTATTGTGTTATCACGAAGGATTTATAATGATAAAAAATTACACACAACGTTCATCATTGAAATATTGTACTTATTACGTGTATTGTTGATATTATATTACACATACATAGTTACTGCTTCGTTAAAATGTATTTCTTTGGTTTATCATTAATTTTGAAATAACTGCAACCTGTTACATAGGTATTTCTTGGTGATTATGTATTACATAAGTAAAGAGATAGTAACGTGTTTTGCGTTTTTGTACTAAATAATTTAAAACACTTATACAATAAATCCTAAGGAGTCTTTCACAATCATACTTCGAATCACACAAATATATTATGTTAACTCTATCTAAAGTACAGTTATACTTACCATATTAAGTACCTACCTACATTATACTAATATCAAAATATGGAATTGTCATTACATTAGGTGGTACTTAAGTCCTAAGTACTTTAATAGTTATGTACTTTCATCATCATCAAAGACTTCTAAACTACTTCTAAGGCTGTGCCGAACTGAAATATTGCTTACTTAAGTAATTGTTGATGGATGAGTATCAACATCTAATTTAGTAGTTTGGAGATGTGCCACGAGCTCGCGAAGGTTTATGTCGACAAACTTACTGATATTGTTTAGTGAGGTCGATAAAAATTTAGCAGTGTCGATAAACATTTTTGTTGGTAGGTTTGTTTTGTTTTTTTGTTTCAGCTGAAAGACGTCCACTGTTGGACAAAGGCTTCCCCCAAGGATTTCCACAAAGACCGGTCCTGCGCCGTTCGCATCCAGGCGCCTTCACCAGATCGTCAGTCCACCTAGTGGGAGGCCTGCCCACGCTACGTCTTCCGGCTCGTGGTCGCCACTCAAGAACTTTCCTGCCCCAGCGGCCGTCAGCTCTACGAGCTATGTGCCCTGCCCACCATTCGTAGGTATTTGAAGTTATTTCAGGGGGTGCATTACTCGATCAGCCAATGTAGAAGAAGGAATGAAAATTAACTTAGAAGTCTTTGGTGATTAAGCATGTAGCTCAGTCAATGCGGCTATTTATATGGCAATTCGCGCATTGAAATAACATTATATCATTCGGTAATTTTCAGAAAACTGACATAATATTTGACTTTTAATTAAAATTACATTACAGGTTAATTAAATCTATTTCACAAGCCTTGTCAAATTGATACTTTTCCCATTTTCCATAACTCATTCAATAATCCAAAAATATAAAATAATTAATGTTCTTAATACAGTATACATTCTGTATATAAATACTACAGTTGCCTTCACATCAAACTATACATTTTTTTTTTAGAAAAACACACCTATTACATTCACAAGATGTCAACATTAAGCTTGTCTTTTTAATAAACTATCTACCTACTTACTATGTAGTTGCCTCTATCGATATTTTCTTATCAACCGACAACACTATGCAATCTATGCAATGGCGCAACATTATTAACCAATTTTCACTGACTTTTATTTCAATACCTATTTATTTATATAACATTATAGACTAGTTTTACTCTCTACGTTTCTATCAACTGGCGTTTCTTCTTTTTTGTCTTCTTTCTTTTTTTTTCTGTCCTGGTCCTGGGCTTCTTTCAAAGAGTCGGGGAGTTTCAGGTTGTTTGTCTCTGGTAGAGTGAGTACGAGGAAGGCGGATATGGCGGCCATGATGCCAAAGAGTGTGGTTGGTAGGTACACGTAGTACCTTGCCTGGAAAAGAAATAATCATTGTAACGACGAACAAAGAATTTATGAATTATGTAGGTAAATAATATAAATTATATCTACACATAATATGTTTAATCTATCTATATATATAAAAATGAAACCCGTTTCGCGTTGTCACGGCATCACGTGTGAACGGCTGAACCGATTTCGATAATTCTTTTTTTTAAATGTTTGTGGAAGTCCAAGGATGGTTCTTACGGAAAAAAATATTAAGAAAATCTCTACGCTAAGGCGGTACGAAGTTCGCCGGGTCAGCTAGTAAAATATGAAAATAATAACTTTATAGCGAGAAAATTTTTTGAGGGATTCTTGTCTTTCAAAATAGGTATTTGTCTGTAGTACCTAAGGAAATGTAGGTACCTAGTTTTATTCCAAAAGAACTTTGTTGGAATCAACCATTTGACTTTAAAACTTACTCAAATAAAATCTCATTATTATTATTTAATTAGAAAATGTCTTTAGGTTTGTAGTAGGTAACTGTTTTATGTCTAAAACATTTATCAGATAACGAAAAACATTTTGATAACTATTTAAAATTAGCGCCAGTTCATTCCGAGCTAGCTCTATAATCCAATTCAATAGGCATTCTTATTTCAGCGACCAAATATTGGCGTGAATTAGGCAATAGGTATGGCAACGGGACTATTCCCACCTCTCGTTCCCACCACTGCAACTCCTGTGTAGCCAGGATCTACAGCTTGACCGCCACAAAAACCCAACCAATGAAGGTCAAGTTTGTCCCGGGGGAAAGTTAAACTGTCATTGGACCCGCAACGAAATTAATCAGAAGAACATAGGAGGAGTTCGAAATTAAGGTTCGACTTCCCTCCATTGCAAAGCGGATGACAGGTGACAAACAAAGGTTTAAAACCTTTAAGAAAAAGATTATGCACCACGGACAATAAATTAAATTAAGGGGGCCTATCTTATGAGCAATAGGTATGGCAGACAATACACAGAAAGATGGTACAACAGTAACAATAACCAAATCGTATATACCCGAGATATATTGCAAATTATATCGCCGACTTACCAATAAAGGAGTGAGTGGAGCGACTGTGGACCCAATCCTTCCAATCGTGGAGCAAATGGCCAGCAATGTCGTCCTGTAGTTGGTAGGGAATACCTCAGCAGCGAAAACGTATAACGAATTGTATGCCAGCGTTATGAAGAACTTGCCTCCCAGATAGAAGAATATGGACCAGTTCCCAGCTGAAAATATAGGATATTTGAGATAACGGCTTGTTTTCCACAGATTTTAGACTTCTTTTAAAAGTATTAAGCGCTTCTTCTTTAATACAGGGTGAAAATAAGAGTTAACCGCTCGGAAAAGCTCGAAAGGATGTCAATGATTTAAATTTCACACTGTATATTTATTAAATTTCTAAAGCTATCATATAAATTGGTAGTACAAAGCTATCTTTCTTTATGCTATAAGGCATTTTCTTTCAATTAACTAAATTCTATAGTCAAATCTTGGTGTCAGACTTTGCAAGGTAGGTACTCGAGTCTAACATGCCTCAATCAAATTCATGAAGTTAATTAGAATATGTTACTTCATGGATTCATTTATAAATTTTATCAAAAACCGAATTGTAAGCAATGACAAAACTGAATTAGTCACGAATTTTACATTTCTTATGCCACTTACACTGCATAAGTGAACAAATACGGTAACTGCTTTACACATTAGCACACATCATATTTGACGAAAACATTTGAGATTTTCCTGTTTAACTTAAAGGTACACAAACCGTTAAGCTAATACTAATACCATTGACCTCGACAGTGTAGAAAGTGCCACCGAATTCAAACGATCTACTTACTAAATATACGTCGAAGGTTAACAAAAGAAAAGAGATTAGTTACCTGGTATAAACCCGTAGTTAATTAAAATTAGTCCAGCCAGGAAAAAGGCGGTAGAAATCACCCTTTTCCTTCCAAATCGGTCCAAGAATATCAATTTGCAGACATTTGCTGGGGCTTCAATGACGATCACTACTATGTAGTTCAAATAGCTGTTCCCTGACAGTTCTATGGCGTTTATGGATAAGCCATAGTAGACTAAAGTAGATGCCGTCCAGAGGAACGAACATATGAACAGTCTTTTCCATATCATTTGTGACGTCAGCAGTTGCTTGAAAGCGGACTGGTTACTTTCCATGGACTCGCTTTTCCTTGCATCTCTCTGCCTCATAGCTTGCTTCTCGACTTGGTTATAATAATCTTTAGGCACGGTCACATTGTTGAACCTCTCCGATCTTCTGAGGACTTTTAAACCCTCCTCGTACTTCCCTTTGCTGAAATACCACCTGAAGCTCTCAGATAGCATCCAAAGGTAGGTGAAGACAAAGACCGAGGGTGTGTAGATGACGAAAAGCAGGTACCTCCAGTTCTTGAGCCAGTATGCCAACAATGTGACTGTGACTCCTCCAAGGATGAACATGGTGTTAAAAAGCAGACTAGCGAAGACTCTTCCTTTGGGCCCGACTAGTTCTAAAGCTGGAAAAGAAATTAAATTATGAAGCTAAATATAATCCACAGGCAAGAACTAGATAAAAAGAGGAATCAAAACACAGTAACGCAGAAAGAGTTTATAAATACAGATGATACAAAAAAGGGCTCGTCAGGTGATCCCATGGACACAATGGTAAGAAAGTGCCTAAAACAACGCCAGGAAATGATTCTTGATACACAAAAACTACAATTAGTAATAAAACAATGTTATTTAGTCAGCCGTTTAATACGGAAGGCCGTGAGGTGCTAAATCTGATTGATTAAGATTATTCTAAATTATTGCTAGACAACGAATTGGATCCACTTTTTAAACTATTTTTTGTACAAATTATGCAAAATATTAGTAGGATTGTGAACTTAGGTATAAAGAACAAATATTTTTGATCTGTGAAGCGTTCCCAACGATTTTGTTTTGCAGTAAAAACCAAATCGATTTGCTATGATAATTTGTTTGTCAAATTTTGTAGTCATATGACATGATAAAAATCTAAGAATCCTCTAAGTGCCTAACTATAATTTGGACTCGACTGGTTTTTTGCAGTTATAACAACAATAATATTAATTATATAAAATATTATTTTCTTACGCGGAATGATGTTTGCTTTTTTATTCAGCCGGAAAACGTTCGATTCATCAAGAGTTTTTATATTTGAGCAGCATTATCCTTTACGCTTTGTGTTGAATTTAATATTTAGTGTTTTAAAATAAAAAACAAAGAAAATAGTCCGCAGTTTCTTGACTGGAATATGCTACACGACGGAAACTCGACACCGAAGGTTGCCCAATTCTGGGACAGCTTTCAATAAGTGAAGGGAAACATTTAACTTGATCGAATTGAACACCTATTGTTTATGAATAAGATTCAAAATGTCTTGAAGGCCCTTAGCCCGCAGCTCTATCAACGTAAACTATAATTAGGTAGGTACCTACCTATAGCATCAATAATGTGAAGTTTCATTTCCACTCATAGCATATAGTACTTAAAGCACATGCGTGAGAAAACTGGTGTTTACATGTTCCGCGTACTTACATTGACCTTATTAGAAGTTAGAACCGACGCAATACTACAAATATTTACTAGGTAGGTACTACATACGTACGTACCTCTACGGAAGGAAGAACCAATTTCAACATTGTATAACTTACATGCAGGGTCATTTTTTATTTTGTTTACACGATGATTAATTAAGTAAGTGCTATCATAATTAAATTGATCTAATCATTTTGTTACTGGTTTGATTCTTGAACAAGTTTTTCATGAATTTTACTTACCTAAAACAAAGCAGGCCGTATAAACGCCGCCTCCAAACGCTGGTTCCAGAAATTCGAAGACGACGAACATGTTGTAATTCGCCGCGAGTGCGCGAATGAGGCCGAACACGCCGCTCGCTACCGAAGCGAACACGAGCGCGAGCCGCCGCCCGAACTTGTCGGAGAGCAGTCCAGTTAACGGTATGGAGATGAAGAAGCCAGCGTTGTGGACGGTACCAACCAGGGATCGCTTCCAGTCCACACAGGCTAGGTTGAACTGAAACAAAATGGCAAATGTTAGAACAACCAAAGTAATCAAATCAAAACTAATGGACTCTACACAGTCTACATATTATTAGCCCGCCGGTAGCTCGGCTACATGGTGGTCGGCGGCTTTATTTCAAAAGAAATATTTGTAGACGACGACTTGTACTTTCTATGACTTTTCACATCATGTGGTCATCAACGAGGTGTGTCGGAAAACCAAAGAAAGTGACATAGCCCGCAGAATTGCCTTATTATGTAAACACAAAGCTCGTAGAACTAGAAAAGTTTATGTGTTAGAAGACACAGTAGTAGGGCTACCCCCTACTACTCAAGTTATTTCCAGTTTCTAGTAAATTACTGAAAAATACCGCTTTCATAATGCGCCAAAACACCAAATACGCTTTTTCTACCGCCCGCGCTGTAACCCGCAGCATGACATCATTTTAGTCATTTGTAGTGCCGTGTGTACCATATAGATCTGGTGCTACCTTCTCACCCGTCACATTCACGAGGCTACAATCCTGAATGTGTCAAACAACGTGACTTTCAGTTGAAATGGAACCATAAATACTTATCGTGAGTCACTTGCGGTGTAATTGAGGGGTGTGAAATCGCGATTACGATGGGCTGGCTTGATACGAGATGAATTATTATGGTACGGTCCACGTAACACCCACTAGCACGTTCTTTCAATATTTCTGCAATAAACCATCATTGTATTACTTTGTCTACTATTCAAAGTTGATCATCGTCAGGACATTTATTTTAGTATCCACTGCAGGAAATAATACAGCAATGAATTAGTTTCTTGCGCTGCTTCTTCTCAGCACTTGCCCGTTTATTGTCCCGAAGCAGTGGTAGGATTATTACTGGGTACGTGAAGTGCTTTTTAAAAGCCTACTTGCAAGAATAAAATTAGTTTTATGAGTGAGCAGAGGCAAACGTAGGATTTGTTTGGCTTACACTCTCCACTCTGGTCATATGGGGAGTCCCAATGCTTTCAGATATATCCCTTAGTTAGAATGAGAGTGGTCCTAGTCTACTATGCGAGAATCACAAGGATTGAAGTTGATTTTCATATTAGAATTTACACGCAAGTGGCTCAAAAAGTTAAAAGAAATGATCGCATAAAAATAATACCTGTTTCATTAAACTAAAGATTTAGATATAATGTGAAAATCTACTTATGCTTAGTAAAGCTAGTTATAGAGTTTGATTTCCGGTAGAGACAATTTATCTTTCCGGTAAGTATTAAAACATTTTTTTTTAATATTTTTAAAGGTAGGTCAGAGGTCAAGCTACCTCCCATAGTTAATTAACTTATTCTGGGACATCCTGTATATGTATAGAAATAAATCAAATTGTAAGGCGTGATATATTTAATTAATAGCTGTGTGCAGTTAAATGATTGTTTTACGGAGTCACGTGCTCATTTATTTAGCAAGAATGCTAATCTAAACTTCAGGCGAGCCTCGTGCTGAACGAATCTGCATGCAACACATTGTACGAGTAGGTACTATGTCTAAAAAAAGGTATTATAATAATTATTGTTTCATGAGCAGTTCTTTACAGCAGTAACGCGCCAAAATCGTGAGAAACGATTAGGGGACAAATATCAAATTAACATCTGTAGGCCTAGCATGCGCACCGCGATAAGCGTTTATCACGCCATTTTATCGATTTTGCGTGATACGCCCATACATTTGTCGTCTAAAATCATCGATAAGATTTTATCACGGCGCGCATCCTAGCAGGCCTCCCGAAACTGTTTGGCCAGCGTTGGGAGTGTGGGCCAAATCCTTTTGTTTCTATAAATGCTCTCTCATTTTGCTGTGATCAAAATGATCTGTGATGATGATGATGATGATAATGTGTAAAACTTATTACCAATGTCAGATGTGTATTGATTTAACACAAAAGACATTAAATTTGCACCTTTGTATTTCGTTGGTCTGTGGTAATAATATGTTCAATACATCATGAAACGATCAAGAAACAACTTAGGATGAGTTGCATCATCTAACTTTGACCGTAACTATAACGTTCACTGGTGGTTTTAGTATGGAGTTTGACAGATTTTTGACGTTTGTTAAAGTTAAAGTACGGTGCGTGCAACTCAGCCTTAGATTAAAATTATTACCTCATTGTAAAGTTAAGCAATTTATTAAGGATGTAGGTACCTCTGTCATGTTGATGATTACTCGATCATTAATAGCTCATCATCGTCAATATCATCGCGAAAGAATATTTTATATTTAACTTGTCTCTTTGTACAATGAAGACGTCAATTTGTATTTTAATGAGGTGCAAGTGCCAGGTGCATTATTTATTTATTTCAAACTTGTATGCACATAGAGCAGTGTGTATAACTGTATAAGGCGGACTTAATGCCTTTCGGCATTTTCCTCATCATCCTTATCATCTACCTTATTAATATTATAACGTTGAAGAGTTTGTTTGATTGAAATGAAAATGCTTGTCTCAGAAACTTCTCCTCCGATTTAAAATGTGGAATTATTTCTGTCAATTATAAATACAACAGTTGACGCCTTTTACAACGAAGGGAAGTAAATCTATGGGCCGCAGATATTGTTACCATAAGTAAAATTTTCTATCTACAGTATTAAGAGTACTTTCTCTCCAGGTGGCATTTAAAAATTCCATCCTGTATATAGGGCCCTGAGGGAGAGTGATCCTTGATGCAAATCGGTAGGTGGACACAAATAGGCGACCTTACCCTACATAGTCCAGACTGATGGCATTATAATCGTCACACTTACGTCGATCACCCAGCCATCACTAGACAAGATTTAAAAATAATAACAATAAACACTATTTATAGAGCTCTATAAATAGTCTTCATGATTTGCAGAATTTATTCTAAAAACATCAAATTATACCTGATATAACCTTACTTTAACAGCATTTTTATAATAGGATAAAAACTTTTTTAGGCCTCTATTACTCGTAAATAGACTTTATTGTCATAATATGCATAATTTATGCTAAAATTAGCGAAAACATTTGGTAGGCGTGAGACTTCTTTTCCAGTGCCTTTTTAAGACCATGTGACATAATATAGGGTGAAAAAAGATGAGTGAATAAACCTTAGTGATAGGTACTGATAAAGGACGTAGCACACTTATCAACCCGCAAAGGGATCGTAACATTCGTAACCGTATTAACGCGAGGCGGTCAGTATTTTTTCTATGAGACTCCATAATGCAACACACACTTATTCGCACCGTAACGTATAGGCCTCGCCTGGCGGTTGACAGCGCGCGAAAAGCGATGACAGCTCGCGAAAGGCGATAATATGGTCTTGATTCTCTTCCGACTTGACAAGTCTGCTATGAGTCCTGAGTGGATTTTTTTTATCCACTACGAGGAAGCTCTTGGCCTGTATCTCACCTGATGGTAAGTGATGATCAGGCCGAAGGTGGAAGCGAGCTTCACCCGGAGTCCTCAACCACAGAGGAATCCTGAGTGCGCGAGTTAATTCACACTTTGCCGGTTTTTTAAATTAAGTCACTTAGTCAAATTTTTTGATTTTGGACATGCAAATAATGGAAACTAATTACGTGCAAAACAAACACGATAGCATCATAGTTCTTGGCCTGATTTAAAACAATGAATTTGAAAAAGCTGGACATTTATTATCATTTATCACACTGATAATTACGTTTTTGCTTCGGTATAATTTGCGAAGTTATTCGCGTTATTTGTTCGCATAAGTTAAAATATTTGTTCCAAGGCTTAAACGATTAGTAATTTATTTTTGACGTGAATCATGAATCATGCTGGTGTTAGTTTAAATTTATTAACATCAATCGCTTAGTTCAATACGTTATTACAAACTTATAATTTGTTACTTGAGTTGTTTATTACAGAGTCGTAATTTTATTAATGATTTAAGTATTATGATAAGTTAAGTATTTGTTTAGAAGTTATGTCTACGATAACTCAGCACGGAAATTATTATGTGTTCGGTTTATTAATTAGTTCCTGGAGGTGTATTTTTAAAGTATTCGTATTTTATTCGCATACGAAATCACACAACGCATACGAATTAATAAAGAGACTAAAACAATTACTCCTCTGTGTCTGCATAGTTTTTAGGGTTCCGTACCTCAAAAGGAAAAAACGGAACCCTTATAGGATCACTTTGTTGTCCGTCTGTCCGTCCGTCCGTCTGTCAAGACCCTTTTTCTCAGGAACGCGTGGAGGTATGAAGCTGAAATTTATATCAATTACTCAGGTCTACTGTCCCTTGAAGCTGTGAAAAAATCAAACTTCTAAGCCAACGCAATCAAAAGATACAGCCGTTTATGCCGCAAATTTTCGACACTTGCAAGGGAATCAAAACCTACAGGGTGCTTCACCTTCCCGTGAACTCAGAATCTTGAAATTTGGTACGAAGCAACGTCTTATAGCATAGATAAAGGAAAAATTACGAAAACCATAAATTTTTAGTTACATCACATAATATATTTTTTTTAACAATTTTAAACATACTCATCCTCATAAACGCGTAGAGGTATTAAATTGAAATTCATACCAAATACTCAGGTCTATAATACCTTTAAGCTGTAACAAAATCAAACTTCTATGTCAACGCAATCAAAAGAAACAGCAATTTAAGCTGCATATTTTGAAACTCGCAAGTACTCGCAAGGGAATCAAAACCTAAAGGGTACTTCCAGTCGACCTAGAATCTTGAAATTTGGCATGAAGCAACGTTTTATAGCACACATAAAGGAAAAATTCCGAAAACCTTAAATTTTTAGTTACATTACAAAATATATATTTTTTAATAAATATAAACTTATTACTTTTTTCCTCATGAACGCGTAGAGCTATCAAGTTGAAATTCATATCAAATACTTAGATCTAATTGCCTTTAACCCGTGAAAAAATTGTGTGATTGTAAACATAATTTTAGTTACAGCAATGACAAACGATAAAGAGATCTTTGTCTTAAATTTATGCTCCTCCATCTTTCCCCATTGTCATGTTATGAATTTCATTTTGCAATAAAAATACCATAGTTATGACTCGATTGTCGTAATGAACGAACTTTGTAAACCTTGCAGGTTTGTACGGAACCCTCGGTGCGCGAGTCCGACTCGCACTTGGCCGGTTTTTTTACTTGTATCATTAGTTTTATAAGTTTATTTAATTGTAAAGCAAGTGTCGCCCTCTTTGCCGGTATTTTTGCCCCCACGAGGTGTCATGTGTGTAAGGTAACTTAGATTAAGAATGATTCGTTAAAAGATGTCCCTAACCTATCATTTAACCTAGGTCGCGGGAGGAGCCTGGATGCGGGCAGCGCAGGACCGTTCATTGTGGAAAACCTTGGGGGAGGCCTTTGTCCAGCAGTGGACGTCATTTGGCTGAAACGAACGAACAAACCTATCTTCAGTCACCTAGACAAAGTAGCATTCGTGATAGTTTTAATTCCGAAAGTCAATTAACTCAGATTTTTTTTGTATCCTCCATAACGCAAAGTGCAATGCTATCGTGTACTTCCTCCGATTTTGGGGTTCCGTTCCGTGCCCTGAGAGTGCGGTACGGTATTGCTAATCGTATATGGTTAATGGTTGTCTAGCGATTAATGACGTAACGAATGAACGTATATTTTTTTACAGTTTTTCTGCAAGTGATAAGTATGTTTCGCATGTAGACGTTGTGTCATTTATAAAAATCAAGTTTTAGTCTTTTTTACATACATTATCTCAGAATAAATAAATTATTATGGCCGTTATAAAAACACGCCTCTACTCTATGGTAGGTACATACGTAGAAATAGATTTTCTCGACTAGAAGGATCTAATTCGATCATATTGATTGAAAAGCACGTAATGTATAAACTTTATTTATTTGTTCTGAGTATGTTTTGGACACTAGGCTTGGTTGGATCGATAGAAAAGAAATATGATTCCGTGCCTCAATAGTCACGATAAGCCATTGGTCTAATTAAACCATATCTAATAGCTCATTAAGTCTGAGACCTCAATTAAACATCCTAAGATTCCACTCGAAGAAAATAATTAATAAAAGATAATAAGAACGAAATTCGCGTGCAGTCGTCTCGCACTTGACCGGCTTAGAAATGAAGGTACATTGTTTGGGTAATATCTAGCTAGGTTTGGCAATAAGTAATAACTGCACGTACATCCAGACATGCTATCTATGAGTATGAGTAAGGTCTGCCGTTTGCTAGTATTGAATACATTAGCAAGAAGTTGATCAATCACGGATGTATTTTCTAACCATACCTATACTACTTTGGGACCTATGATAGCATATATTGCTATGGTAGTCTCTCCAGGAAAGGGTGGTGCCTTTCTAATTTTCCTGAGGTAAATGGAGGATACGTCAATTTCATCTATAGGATTAAGTATTCCAGATTGACTGGAAGCGGCCTGCAGCCTGAAACCTTTACCAGGTCATCTGTCCACCTAGTGTGGTGGAGTGCAGGACACACTCCACTTGTCTGCTACGTAAACTGAACCTTCTGTTGCGTACAACGTCAAAAACGGTTGGTTCAAATATTCATTCCGTTTGGGTTCTTCTTGCTTATGAGACAAGATGTCCAGAAATACAATAAATAAGCACGTGTTTAAGATATTTTCAAACTATAGAAAAATTTACACGGAGGCACGTTTTTATTGGCCAAAATAGATTAGAGCCTTGTACTCGTATGTATAAACTATATTACAGAGCAATTAGAGACTTACCTCTTTAACAATAGAGTGTTCTTCCAAATACACGTACGCGTCGCACTCTATCTGACTCGATGTGTCGAAGTCCAGCTCAGAACAGTAGCTCTCGTTGTACGTTGAGTTACTGTAAGGCGCATAGCGGAGGCACTTGTGAGGAGTGCCGTCCTCCTTGTGGGGTATCGTGAAGTTGAGGGCCAAAGTGTCGTCGTCGCACTCCGGCACTGCGCACCTGAAAGAAAACTGAAGTTTGACATGTATCTAGTAAAATAACCAGCTCTTAGGTCTATTGACCTTCCTTAGACTACGAGGTCTAGGGTGCAATTCTCAATAGGGGCACGTAAGACAAACCTTTTCTACAAAAAGTATAGTACAATATTGTCGCATTATTATGTAGAAAACCTTCGTTCACTTCCGTTGTTTCGTACCTGGTACCCATAGTACCCTTGTTTAGCTTCGGATTAAATGTTGTTGTTGTTTTATTTTACATATTTGTCATAGTTTAAATACCTCCTACTTAGGCATTTGAATGAAAAACTACCCGTACCTATATCATCCTTTAATTAGGGCAACAAGTCAGCGGCTTCACTAAGTAAAATTCCGTTTCTCTCAGATATTTTTAGCATAAGCTACGACTAAGTAGTGTTCAGCCATTTCAAGCTTTTTTGATAGCAAAAACTGGCGGCTCCAAATTGCCAGTTGATAATACAAATAGCGGAGGTGGCCAATTTTGTGGGAACGAATGTTAACAAAAACCGGCATGGAGATCCATAGCTAATGGCCAATGGCGACAAGGAAGGTCGTTACATTCAACGGACTATTTACTTTTATTGCGAGGCCGATGAGGAAAATGCCACCTTAATTTATATAAATGTTAACCTGACACTCGTACGTCTTTGGGACATCATTATTACCTTTCTAGCACGTGTGTTAAAGCTAATTCTTCGTCTTCAAATGGCTCTAAATTGGAAATAAGTTTTATTTTAGATGCGGCTTTTGCTACGGCTACCACATAGAATTTTGAGTATAACATGTGTTATTATGTAAGCTATAATGTTGCAGATGTTCATCAAAATCTTTTCAGAGTTTTTTCCGTGAAATATCAAGGCGTAACAAATCCAATGCAATGTTTAATAGTTACCGAGATGTTAAAAAATACTTATAGATGTTTTTTTTTATATTTTAAGTCAAATTCGAAGTGTCTTTAAATTCGAAATGTGTATAAAATAATAGTTTTAAAAATAACAACCAAAGTTTTTGTAAAAAAATGAAAACAGTTGAATTTTTAACGTGGGTATTGAAACGAAGTCCAATGAATTCATGACTTACAAACTTCAAAAGTTAAAATGAGAATGCTTTAATAATCGAGGGACATTGTTTTAGCCTTCCAATAATACCTACAAAGTCGCTGGGAAGTTTCCACGTTTTTTGTGAAGTTTTTGCGTTTGACTGAGGCAAACTTTCTGTTTGCGTCGGGTTTCATAGAATTGCTGCTAATTATAAACTTTCAGTCGCATTGCCGCGAGCTTTTTTTTATTGATATCAACTTACATAATTTCCTTAGGCTGGTTTGTACCATCTTACTTTAACTCTGACAAAAGTCAAAATCTGTCAAATTCCAGACAAACAGCACCGGTTATTGTGATTGTTATGGTTAAAATAAGGTGGTGCATCTCAGCCTTAATGTAAGAATGAAAATTCAAATCTATAAAAGTGAAATACCATTCACTGGTTAATCACGAAATTTCAGAAACTATAAACACCTTCAAACTAGAATTTTGCAGGTAGGTTCCTTATTTATGTAAGCCACCGGCCGCTAGTTCTTTATGTGTATTAAGTACTTTACAGGGCACTAATACAGGTCCCAAAAGTTTGCTCTATCACATATTTTCAGCTGGTGTTGAGACGAAATGACAGAAGAAGATCAGTTAACTTTTCTGACCTCTTATTTACTAAATAATGGACATACCATTTACATGTTATAATATAAATGGGAGCAGACAGATATCTTGGTTACCTAATATTAATAGTGTTAACATTAGATATTGTTTCAATTGTTGCTAGGAGGCTTCCGGCGACTGGGACCGCAATTAACTAGGACCGCGGTCCCAGTCGCCGGATCCATAAAAAAAAATATTTTTCTTCCGGCGACTGGGACCACTCATAGATAACTTAAAAGAAAATATTATTCAATCTAAAATTGGTACAGTACTAAAATCCATGAGTGGTCCCAGTCGCCGGAAGAAAATTATTTAATTTTTACGCATCCGGCGACCGGGACCGCGGTCCCAGTTAATTGCGGTCCCAGTTGACGGAATCCTCGTTGCTAGTGAATACTCAGCGTCACAAGGTGGACCGACGACCTCATAAAGGTAGCAGGAAGGTGCTGGATGCAGGCCGCTACCAACCGATCTTTATGGAAATAATTGGGGAGGCCTATGCTCATGACGTGCTATGGCTAAAATGATGATGATGATGACTCAACGTACAATCTAATCTCACATTGGATTTTTTGTTGCAAATTAGCATCTATTACAATAAAATAAGATGCTATTACAGTAGCTTTATATGCCTTTATCTATCTGCACTGATAGAGCACGTAACGTCATCCCACAGTTGGGCGAGACCTTGAGATTACTTTTCTTGGTTTTCATCATCATCATCATTCATATAATATATGGACGGACGTCCACTGCTGAACATAGGCCTCCCCCAATGACTTTCATGATGACCGGTTCGCAGCGGCCTGCATCCAGCACCTTCCTGCTACCTTTATGAGGTCGTCGGTCCACCTTGTGGGTGGACGTCCTACGCTGCGCTTTCCTTTCTTGCTTTTAGTTGTAGTAATATTCCTACGGTAGTACTTAACTAGTACCTACATATTTTAAAGTCAATAAACCTCAGGTTTATTAACTATAAACCTAGTCATGTTCATAAAATTGATATTCCCTAGTAAATTGATAATAATTTAGATTTCTCTTTTCTATTTGCAGTGGTTTTGATAATCGGATATTGAATTATGGTTAAATTAATAATTTGATAGCTTTCATAAATAGAATAGGTAACCTTCCATATGTAGGGCTTGTTTACACCAACTCCGTGGGCTGTTTAGGATAGAGTCACATCTTTATTAACCTGGTAGAGTACTCTTAATTTAATACGATGGGAAAAGTAAGTAACAGTTATGAATGAAAATAAAATAAAAATACCGTCAATTTTTAAAAAATATTACAACTCGCTTATACCAATAAGAATTAGCTACATTGGGTGCGTTCTGCCGTCTGCGGTCAGATTAAAGTGAACGCAGCCCGCATCATGTATGAACGACATTATCGGTCTCTATACATTTTGTATTGATGCGAATCTCGAATCTGACAGTGCGGGCACGAGCAGAGAACGCAAACTGACAGGTGCGGGCTGCGTTGATTTGACCTGACCGCAGACCCCAGAACGCATCCGGTGTGACGAATGCTTTACCCAACGTTTGCGTCACATTTTAAAGCCATTGAAGAGTACATGCGTAAGCGCAGTTCTAATACAATGGACTAATAAAATGCCTTATAACGTAGAAATGTCAGGTTTACCAGAATGTGTCGATATTAAATGACTTATTTTTATTTATTTATTTATTTATTTACACACTTATCAACCCGGAATGGGATCGTAACCGTATCATCTCCCGCCCACACTACGTTTTCCCGTTCGTGGTCGCCACTCGACAATTTTTCTGTACCAACGGCCATCATCTCGATGAGCCATCAATAAAAATCATTGGCAGGTAATTAGGTATATCGATACGATGTTCTTCAAGAACTTTAACAGTCTGTATACATTTTGTTTTCATATATCGATACCCGAGTATCTTAGGTTCTCTACCATCATTCTCGATTGCCAATGATAAATTAATTGAGTAAGTTTCCGTTGCATAGGGAGACCGAGGTGAGTTGTAACACAGGAGAGTTGTGACATTGTCGATTTTTTGGAACTTTGAGTATTATCGACCTCGTAACAGTACGCGTTTGTCAGTTCAAGTCTCGAGCTAACAAATGCGCGCTGTTGAGAGCTCGCTGACAGTTAATAGGTTTCCAAAACTCAATAATGTCACAATTCTCCTTTGTTACAACTCACCTCAGTCTCCCCTATCCATTTGTTTTCTCTTATGACTTCTCCCAAAGCTTTTGATACGTCCAATGATATCAGACTTAAATTGCTGTGAATGTCTTCCATTGTCGTTTTATACCAAACAAGATGCCATATCACTCCGATATACCCGTCAGGTTGTGGCGAGCGTAACCGTATGAATCATTTCTCAGAACCTTAAGTGGAGACTCAAGTAACTGTACCTGCAAGTTACTGCTACAGTCAGTTACAAATAGATTGTGACACCCAAAGTAGCCAAAAAGTTCGCAATACATCTTTGTTACAATTGGAATAAGGTTGTGTTCAACTTTTTGGCCACTTTTGGTGAACTATTTAACGCTAACCTTACGTGTAAACCAAATTTTTATCAAAGATAGGAGAGTGCTCATAATCAACTTGTATGAATAAGCTTATTTTTGTTTCTGAATCTTCCTGAATTGATCTGAGTTTATTGAAGTTGAATTCTCAAAGTTGATTTACTCTCAATTCAGAACAATTCAGAAGCATTTTCCTGGATAAACCCGGTTGGAGTTATTCAGATTTTTTAAGAATGATGTCAGATTATTAATAAGCCTGTGTTTTGATACACAGTCGCTGTTGAGGCTATACGTTTTGTTGCAAAACAAGACTATTACAATTACAAAAGATGCTACAGTGTAACTTGAAGTACCGTCGTCAACACACATAGATGTCATCGCACTGCCCTTTTTCTGACGAGTATTTTTAGCCCGTTAAACATACTGTAAGCACCAAGAGAGCGAACAAGAAAAACTGGTCTGAGCAAAGCCGCGGGTACTCACTACTAATACCCGTTGACAAACATTACTATCAGGTCTCACAGTGTGCGTGGACGCACAGGGTGACACATGAACCAATTACAGAGCTCTTTTCAATGCTGTTCGAGTCTCACAGTGTGCGTGGACGCACAGGGTGACACATGAACTAATTACAGAGCTCTTTTCAAGCTCTTTTCAGCTCTTTTCAATGCTGTTCGATTTGTTACTTCACTTAAGCAAGCACCGTTTGTGAATACGGGCGTAATACCCGTTCACAAACATTACTATGAGGTCCACAGGGTCCCAAAAACCTATTCATAGACAATACCTGAGTGGCGGAATGATAGGTACACACGAACCAATCAAAGAGCTCTATTCAACGCTGTGCCTTCGCATAGCGTTGCTGCTTCACTTAAGCAAGCGTCGTTTGTGAATACGGGTCTAGTTTCATTCGAGAGCATACACTATCTCGATCAACGTGTTACAAGGCATATCAATTGGAGATAGGGCTTTGATAGTGATTTGTTAATTCATCTGTTGATAAAGGTCACGATGAATTACCGGTTTCACGCGGCGCCTGCGTCAAATTAATGTGCGTCAAACAAACAACAAAGTGTTAACAATTATTTACTAGTGGTCGCCCACGACTTCGTACGCGTGGACCCCGTTTTCCCCCTAGGAGTTTTGAATTTTCCAAAATCCCGTCTTAGTGAGCATCTACGTTCTAAAAGGAACCCCCATGCAAAATTTGAGACTCCTAGCACTTGTAGTTTCTGAAATTTCGTGATGAGTGAGTCAGTCAGTGACCTTTCGCTTTTGTATATTATATTTATTATAGTCTGGCGACACCATAGATGTCTCCATCATTATTAGCCTATATCAGTCTAGTCGTATTCACAAACATCACTTTGAGGTCTCATAGTGCCGTGGACGCACAGTGTCACACGCAAACCAATCACAGAGCTCTATTCAACACTGTGCGTTCGATTTGCTGCTTCACTTATGCAAGCATCGTTTGTGAATACGGGTGTAAAATAAATAAATAATTGAGTACAGATTTCTATGTACGCATCAGCCTGTGACATTCTCGTATATTGTCTATTTGTAGACTCCATTTATGGACTCATTTGATGTTCACTATGACATAGTAATATGTAAACCAAATGCTGAAGCGTCAATGGCGAAATAATTTGCGCACACCGTATTATCGTAAGTCAAGGTAAATAAACTTCAACAGTGTAATAATGACAGAATAAATAATACCATTCGTAAACAAATAAACGTTCAGAACATTTAGGACTTTGAAGTATAAGTAAATAAATAAAGTAAATATTCGTTTTCAATATAAGAAATATTCACCTTTTTATATTTAGATAGCACTTTGTTATTATTAGTTGTGCAGTTTATTTTATGTCATCATCATCGTTTCAGCCACACGTCCACTGCTGAACATAGGCCTCCCTCAATGAATAATTTTTTTTCAGGGTAAAAGTAGACTAGCATAATTTTGCTCTCTCAGAATCAGGTTCCTTTTAGACTAAGGGCGTCGCACATTTATCGAACCGGAAAGGTATCGTAACCGTATCAACTCGAGGCGGTCAGTATTCTTTGTATGAAACTCCATACTGCAACGCACACTTATCCGCACCGTAACGTAAACGCCTCGCCTCGCGATTGACAGCTCGCGAAAGGCGATACGGTGTTGATCCCTTTCCGAGTTGATAAGTCTGCTATAAGCTTAGGCTGGGTTGCACCATCTTGCTTTAACTTTGTCAAACGTCAAACTCCATACAAAAATACCGGTTATCGTCATAGTTACGGTCAAAGTTAGGTGGTGTATCTCAGTCTTAAAGTGTCAAGTGGCTACTCGTTGTTTATAGTCACTTGTAGCACCGAAACCATGACACTGACAAGACTTTGGCTCTAAAATACTTCTTACTTTAACGTGGTAAAAAGTGAACTTTTCCCGGAGATCGTGAAAAATGGCACTAACACTTTATTCTAAACGACAATCGTATAAATTATTTTTAACTAAAACTGTCTTTTTCAGTACAGTGCAAATGAAACAGTTGACTGAAAAAATACAAAGTATCCCAAACTGAAAATAGCGGCTACCATCATCACTGTCCCAAGCATAAAACTAATATATCTTGAATACTAACTTTATGGTCCCAAGACATGCTTAAGACCTTTAGGGGCAATGAACTGGTTAGTTTTATTTCGCCCACTCGGTATTTTTTGTCCAGCAAAGCATCTCAAGACGTTGGTCGGTTAAAATAAAAAAGAAACTTCAACTGGCATTTTAAAACATGTTGCTGATTTATATTGGCATTTTAATGTTGAAAAAACCTGACTGAAGTTATGGCTCCAAAACAATATTAAATATGTAAATTGTATTTACATTTAACTGATCCTAAAAGGATAAGTACCTAAGTATGTTTTTGGCATAAATTAAAAAGTTTACGTCCCAATATAAAGTACCTCTACCTCTGTCTTGACGTAATAATATTGACCATTGCTTAGAAAAAGCAGCGCAAAAAAACTCAGTCTGGCTTTTTTATTTGTATTTTTTCTCTTGAAGCAAGTTTGTCTTAATAAGTACACAATACTTTTCGTTCCAAATTCCATGAATACATATACAAATAGTTTAGGAATGTACGATACGTGCTATTTTCGACGTAAATCAAATCACAGGAAAATGCTACTAACTAATAAAAACAATAAAGGTCAACATTAAATGCTCCTTAAAAACGGTTATGATTTTAATTTTGCCAGTTTACTTTCCGCCGCAAAAAAATCAAGTAGCTAGGTATTTTATGTTCTAGTTTACAGTAAAGTACCTTTTTCCGTCATAATTACCAAATAAGTACTAAATAATTATACAAAACACTGTACAAATGCACTATATTTAAATTCAGCTGCACATCGTAGCAACTTCAAACGTCAATAAGTCATGAATAAAATTAATGCTCACCTGTATTCCAGGTCCATGCTTTCAAAATTGTATACAGAAGAATACATCCCAGCCATGAATACAGGCAGAAGAATAAAGAAGTAATTAAACACATTAAATCTGCCGAACGGGCCTAGTAACTGCAAAATGTCATCAACGCTCACTTCAGCACTTTCTTTCTTTTCGGGATCCATGTTGTGATCAGTTGTAATTATTTGTCGCGTTTGTAATTATTTTGTTGTGCGCGGGAGTTGATTGCACGCGCGTACGCGCGGTATCCGAGCCGATAGTGGTGGGGCCGCGGTCGGCTTAAGGATTTTATTGTTCGCGTAAAAATCACTCGCGTAAGTTATCGCATCGAAAGTAACCGAGTTCATGATAACGGTTCGAAAGCGTAGTTAATTTCTTGCCAGTTTGAACTTGGCATTGGGGTATAAAAATAATGTGGTGGTTAAGGTTTTAATGGGCTATAACGAGTATTTTTCTAGTAATCCTGCTTATCGGTATGGACATTAATTGGATTAGAGCCTAGATGTAATTTGATATGAACTTGAATTGAAAGCATGTGAGAAAGTGAGAGATATTTGCCTAATTAAATTAGAAAGGATAAACCTATCGGGCAGGTGAAAATTTCATGGAAGCTGTTCCGTAAAGCTCTGTTATTGTCTGTCACTGCATCGTTAAGTATCTAGTTAATTATAGTGACGCTAAACTGGATACAATAATAAACCTAAAAATGTACTATGTCAGTCCCTAAAAATTAAAATCAGTTAAATCCAAGTGTCAATAAAGGGCTCATGATATGATAATAGCTAATTTCCTGTATTAAAATGGACACCGGAAAACATTTTTTTCAGATATTAATTTCATTATATTTTTCCGGTTATCATCATCATTATATCAATTGTGTTTATTTAATTGACTGTTGCTTTGGTGTTTTGTGTCTGTTCGGTTTAAAAAAGCATAATGATAGCTCTCAGTCTAAACTTTTGAGATAGAGGTACTGTATAATGCACACCATACGGAAATGTCACTTTAATCCAGTGTTCATCCCGGGTGTAACTTTATACAGGGTGGAATTTTGTAATGCCACCTGGATGGAAAGTACTCTTAATATTGTAGATAGAAAATTTTTCTCAAATAAAACATTCCTTTATTTTTGAAAAGAAATAGAACTGCATTCAAAGATTTCCAAAAATTTGCTTGCCACATCCGGGAATCGAACCAACTAAAATCTGTTAAAAATTACACCCTGTTATGTATTTTTATTACATCGATCGTTAGGGTTAAGTACAGTCCTCTCAACTTAAGCTGAGAATTGCATTTGTGTGAGTGCACACCGATAGTTTATAGTGGCAATCGGCTTGAAGCGCGGTGCGTCCCGCGCATGGTTTATTATAGCAAGCGGCCTGAAGCGCGGCGCGTCCGCCACGCACCGCTTCCTTGTCGCTCACATACTTCACTTCACCCCCGGTACTGGTAGCAGATACGTGTAATTTTATGTAATTGTGTTCCAAATATTAGTGAAATGGCTCCTACTGTAAGTGAATTTCCTGTACGAAATCCATTAAGCAGCCAAGTGAAAGAAATTTTATGCAAATTGAATACGTATTTTAAAGGTGTGAACGAAAAGTTTTTAGTCTGTTTTTATTTTGTAATTTTATAAAGTTTGTCTTTTTGTTGTATTTTGTAAGGCTGGCTGGACGCCCTCTCTATAAACGGTGCTCGCAGAATATCAGCGTCGAGGTACTTCGTGCCTTGGCATATGCTGAGCGAGGACCTGTTTTTATTTATTTATTTATTTAAAAGGATGTGTCAAGTGTCGTTACATCGGCCCAATTGGTAGCAAGTGTTTTATAGACTTCCTTTTACCTGCCTCACATTAGGTAAGGTAAATTTAATGCACTTAGTTTTGTTTGCATTTAACAATAAGTTGTTAACAGTAAACCAATGCAAAACCTGTGAGAGTGTGTCATTTATATCATCAAGGTTTACTTTACCTCTATCAACTTTGAAAATGAGAGATGTGTCATCAGCAAATAACACAATATCACATAGATCTTTTACAAAGTAGGGAAGGTCATTAATATAAATAAGAAATAGCAAAGATCCCAATATCGATCCCTGCGGCACACCCATGGTAAGAGGTGCTCCAGAAGACTCAGTTCCACCATACCACCATTATACAATACAAACTTTTTGCTTTCTGCCTGTGAGATACGAGTTCAACAGATCAAGTGCCTCATCCGAAACACCATAATGTCGCAATTTTTTTAGTAAGGTTTGGTGGTCTACACAATCAAACGCTTTTGAAAGGTCACAAAAAATACCAACAGCGTCTTTTTTACTCTCCCAAGCATCAAAGACGTGTTTCAGTAGTGCTAATCCAGCATCAGTAGTACTTCTACCTTTGGTAAAACCAAATTGTTTATTGTGAAGTAATTTGTTGAAAAAAAAAATGAGAAAGAAGTTGGTGAAATATAATTTTCTCAAAAATTTTGCTAAGTACTGGTAAAATAGAAATCGGCCGAAAATTAGAGGGGTCACATTTATCACCAGCCTTAAACAATGGGATTATTTTACTTAATTTCATTAAACTAGGAAAGCAACCTTGATCAATGCATGTGTTAAAAATGAATGCAAGGTGAGGAGCTATGGTGTCAATAATTGTCCCAATAATACTGACAGAGATTCCCCAAAGGTCCTCGGTTTTTTTCATATTCAATTCTCTGAAGGTTTTAATTACTGTATTACAATCTATATGCCTGAACTGGAGTAGAGACTGGCACTCGGTGACATTAGATTTTAAGAGAGACTCTGCAAGAATTGGCGATGAATTTAATGCTTTAGTTGTTTCGGACGCAATGTTTGAGAAGAATGTCTCAAATGTGGTTGCAACAATTTTATTTCTGGGCACTTCTTCGAAATCGCATTCTTCGACTGATTCATATGGACAAATTTCAAATTCAATTTTAGGTTTGTAACATAGACTCATATGAAAATAGGTACACCCAATAACATATATTTGGATAAGGGACTCGTTTTTGTAAAGTAGTTTTCAAGATATCGACGTTCAAATATTTTGTGCCCATATGAATCAGAATTTGTTACATATTAATCAAAAATATAAATAAAATTTATGATATTTATGTACAATTGGCTCTAAATTAAGAAAATAATCATATTATTACAAAAACAATGATCTGTTGTTATGGAAAAATGCAACGATTCCACAATAATTCGTGAAAAAACATTTTTTTGAAACTTTAGTATACATCCATAATATTTTGTCATCATCATAATCCTTTTAACTGAACATAAGCCTCTCCCAGTGATTTCCATAATGACCGGTTGGTAGCGGCCTGCATCCTGTGCTTTCCTGTGGGAGGACGTTCTACACTGAGCTTGCTGGCACGTAGCTTCCACTCCAGAAACGTGCTATCCCATCGGCCATCATTTCTGTATACAATGTGTCCTGTCCATTATCACTTCAGCTTGCTAAAACATCGGACTATGCCACCATGCGACTTTAGATCCTTTACGGATCTCCACATTTCAGATTGATTGCATAAAAAAACAAGCATAGTCCACTCCATAGTACACTATGCAACTTTGTGGTTCGTAAGCCTACAATGAGAGGCCGCTTTTCAGTACAATTTGTCATCACTGATAAAGACTTGATGTAGACTTTCATCTTATGGCACTAAGGTATTTTAGATCGACACCTTCAGGTTCAATTGTCGTATAAACCATTTTGGCCAAATTGAGTTATATATACCATTTTAATCAGAATTTTTTTCTCTATCGAGCTGTATATTCGATATATTGAAATTCGCTAAAAAAATGTTTATACGCCCCAAAAATCTATAGCCTAAAAGATAAATAAATACCTTATAAACGATGTAAAAACCGAACGCTTGTTTTTGGTATTTTTGCTAAGATGTATCAACCATACATTTTTTTAAGCCAGGATGTAAAACTCTCTCGTAATTGAAAATGGTTTTTACGCCCAAAGACATATGGCAAGATATTTGGATCCAACGTCGTAAGTCCACGTATTCAATATGGTAATTATCTGTTTCATATTCATATTCATTTATTTATTGCATCACATATGTATGTATGGACAGTGAGTAAGTTTTTCTTAATTATAAAGTTAAAGAAAGTTGATTGTTTCTACTTTTAAAGATAATAACTAGATAGGTAGGTATATAAGGTTGCTTTCCAGGTCCAGTACATTCGTGAATTGATCTCGACTAAATGTGATGAATTCAAGACTTTTAAACAAAGAAAACAAGCCATAGTGTGCTTATGAAGGCTATTTATACCCTTTTGATATGCTCTGTAATCTATCTATCTATCTTCTATATTATATAAAGCTCGATTCCTACTCACTGACTGACTGACTGACTGATCAGGGGTATTTTTAGGGTATTTAGAGGGGAGAGGGGTAAAATTGTTAGTGTTTGTTTTTAACTAGATTTTTTGACACCCAGGTTTTTTAGATTTTTTGAACCAAAAAACAAAATGGCGGCATTTTTTGAGACATCAACTTTTTTGTTTGTCATCCTGATTTTTTTCTTTTTTGGTGGTTTGTTGGGGTTGCCAATGTGTGTTGAAAAAAATGAGAAAAAGTTAGAAAAACAAAATGGCCGCGCCGCCATCTTGGATTGAAAATGCGATTTCGGGGTGTTTTTAGGGAGGTGTCACTCCGAGATGCGCAATTGTTTTTTAAAATTTC